>NC_141539.1:79570000-79727500 GCF_021556685.1 Rattus norvegicus | reverse complement strand
AGCCTCAGGAGCTGCACTTGGTATTTCCAGTGCAATTTCAGCAAAATCAAAATGTTTATCTAATTAGACACTAACCAATCTACGTAAAACTCTAGAAGGAAAGACGACATTGGCCAGTCCTTGTATATTATCTCAAGAGGCAAAGGAAGAACTATTTAAATCTAGACTAAAAGAGGCATCTGTGTATCCTGTGAATCTCTCACAGCCTTTAAACATATTTTCCCCACTAAATTGTCTCCCATGGATATTATATCACAAGAAGACAAACCTTTGGAATAGACCTATTTGAACTATAACCTTACTCTTCTTGCTCAATTAGTAAATCAGGGGAGGACATAAAGTCAACAGCTACATGAGTTTGATCCTTGCTATATTATATTAACCATAACTAAAAATTCATTTTTAAGAGTGGTACAGAACTCTGGATTTTGGGGGGGTTTGGTGGTGTTTTGGTTTGGTTTGGTTTTTGATTTTTTAAGGCAGGGTCTCTCTGTGTGTAGCCTTGGCTGTCCTGGAAGGTCATCTGTAGACCAAGCTGATCTGGAACTCACAGAGATCTTCCTGCCTCTGTCTTCTGAGTGCTGGAATCAAGACTTGTCCCACCACCCCTGGCTGGGTTTTCAAATTTCATTTGAGTGACCATGGAAAAATAGGAAATCATTATCCATTTAGCAAACTATGGACTTTTCTCATACGAACTGAATTCGTGATTGTGAAAATTGATCAACCTTTTCCCATTCCTTAGCAGATACTCATTTTACTGATGGTTTATCTAAGAGTATAAGAAGGTGTCGTGGTCCAGTTACTCATCAATCTATTAATTCTTTTTGTTTAGCCCAACAGGGGAAACTGGCTATTCTGATTCATCCATTTTGGTTAATTCATAAACCCTTAAGTATTGTTTCAGTTTCTGCTTCTGCTGTAGAATTATTTCCAGCAATAGACTTATACTCGTGTACACTCAAACCTCCCTGGTTTTATCGCAGAAGGAAGTAAGCCAGCTGACACATTAACCTATTTTTACTTCTCCCAAAGAAAATGACAAGGGGTCCATATCTGTCATTGCAGATGAATCCGCTGAAACATGGATTCCTCTTCAGCTCCTCTGGCCCCAGACCTTCAAGGATGATACGGGGAGTGGGGAGACGGTGAGAGATGGAAAAGCTTCAGTGAAAGGAAGGAGATAGCACCCACTTCATCAGGAGTCAGGCCTACCACCCAGGGCCAAGTGAAGGCCCTGTGTACCCAGGAAGAAGTCACTTCACTAATGACTGTTTATGGATGGTCCTTAGGACCACAATAGACTCACTCGTTTATCTGAAGAAGGGTGTGTGTTTAATTTTTCCTTGAGATTTGAATTACTTCCCATTTGCATAGGATGTCATAACATTTTTATTTCTATTAAAGGCAATATGGATTTACATTCTATAAGACACCAGAACTACTAATCATATGGATCTTTTCTCAAGCTGTTCTCCAGATTTCTGATCAATATAATATGAAGCAGAGGTTGTGGAAGCGCTCTGCTTGCTGGCGTGCTCCTCATAGCTCACTCAGGTCATTTTTCTATACAACCCAGAACTACGGCCTGCAGTGGCTGGGTCCTCCTACATCAATCCTCAAGAAAGTGTCCTCCACACTGGCCTACAGACACTGATGAAGACATTTCCTCAGCTGAGGTTCCCTCTTCTCAATTAACCTAACTTGTATCAAGCTGACAAAGAAATTATCCAGCATAGTTGGTGAAAGTTTTGATATTTCTGTCCTTGTCACTGTATTGGATTCAATTTAACAATGTACTTAATTCTATTGTTAATTTCATTAACCTGTTTGTTGTCTTTTCTGTGAAAATGAAATACCAGATTATCAAAAAAAAGGGAAGAGGAAGAAAAAAAGAGGGGCAGAAGCAAGGAGGGAGGAAGGGAGATAAAACTAGGAGGGAAGAAAGGAAAGAAGGGAAGGAAGTAAGAAGGGAAGGAGGAAAGGAAGGAGAAAGGAAGAAGGGAGGAAGGGAAGGAAGGAAGCTAAGGAAAGACAGATAGAGAAAGTGTTATCTGAGAAAAATGACAATATTCTCTCCTCCCTCCTAGTCTGAGTATGTTTTATGTTTGTTGTCCTACTGGATTGGCGAGCACGATTGCTTCTGCAAGGATTCACAAGCCACCCCCTCACTAACATAGCCTCTGTTGTTAACGAGTCCACAAATCACAGCTGATAAATCAGCTTTTGTTCTCCTTTTGGGAAAGCATCTTTTGAGGTTCCCTAGAACCTCTCATTTTCCCCAATATCATTTTTGAGATTCTTAGCCCACACATTTTCAGAATTTTCTAAGTGAGACCGTGCCCATGTCCCGAGGCAATGCTCAGTGGTAAGTGGCAGGCTTCGAGTCGTGTCACAGCAGGATTCAGGTGAAGCCATTGAAAATGCTGCAGAAAAGTAATCGCTGAGGCCGAATTCGAACCGAAATAGCTGTGTGTACACTTAATATCCCTATTCCAATTCTAATGTGGGCGTGTTCCCACCAGCAATGACAATAATGCTAGAGGTCCCCTCTCGGATACTGCAGGGGAATGCAGAGTTGCAGAGGTGACAGTAACTCTGGTTAGATGCCAAGTAATGGGTAAGCGTGAGAATCCCTGGTGCCCGAGTTCATCCAGCCTGGTTATGGTTTATTCAAAGGCAGATCAATAGACGGTGTCTGATTTGTACCTGCCACAGGAGGAAGGGGGCGCCCTAAAAAACGTCCCTGTGCAATCATTCTGTCACTTTTCAAAAGCATTCAGTAACTGACCGATTAAAAATGCTTCCAGGACAAGCCTACTTGGCCATTCTGTGGACATTACACGTTTGTTTACTAGTCAATTATAGTAAATTACCTGTATGTGCTCTTCTTTGTTGTGGTAATTATACATATCGTTACTTTTTTTTTGTTTTGCTTGGCTGTATTTTAGTGTCTATCCGGTTAGAGGCACTGACACCAAAACAAACAAACAAACAAACAAACAAACAAAAAAACCTGTCACATGGTTGGAATGGATTACAACTCAGAATGAAATTTAAATATTTTGTTGTGAAGACGGGCAAATTATATCATGGCACAGTGTCACATGCCTCTATTCCAAATACTCAGGAGTCTGAAGTTAGAAGATCACAAGTTCAGAGCCAGCCTGGGATGCCAGGCCCTGCCACAAAAGAACAAGGGGAAGAAAGGAAGAAAGGAAGTTGTTGTAGTACTAAACACACACAAAAAAAATATACTTACCCACATAGCATATATTAAACTCACTGTTGAGATAAATGAATTTATTTATAAATTTACATGTTATATGTGAACACGTTTGAATATATGATCATGAGCTATCGGGCAGAGGTGAAGGCCATGATTGTCGAAGGCTGCTGTGTTCTTAATTATTAATAAGCAGCTTATCTCTCTACACCTTCATGCAGAACACTCAAAGGAAAAAGGACAGGTGGAGAAAGGAAGGCATGGAAGTCATGATGGGGAGGGGACTCCCGGCTCCTACTCTGTTTTAAGCTATATTGTCTACCTTTCCTCCTCCTCAGCTTGCCTACCCACTCACTCCTTGTGATGACCCTTGTCCGGCCACCTCAACTGCCACCTTTGAAATTGTTTAAAATTAAGAATCACAACAAGAGATGAACAAATACTACTGGTTATTTTACTCCATCCATCCTGGGATGTGTAAACCATTAATCAGTTTAAGAATCTTTTTTCCTGCAGGTTGGGGTTAATTAATAATTTGAGCCACTAAATAATTTTTCAGCGAAAAACCAAAGAAGGAAAAGAACAGCCACTGAGATGAAAATGGTGAGGTAAGCACGCAGTGATATGGTAAGCACGCAGAGGTGAGGTAAGCACGTAGTGATATGGTAAGCACGCAGAGGTGAGGTAAGCACGCAGTGATATGGTAAGCACGCAGAGGTGAGGTAAGCACGCAGTGATGAGGTAAGCACGCAGAGGTGAGGCTTGTGCAGGTTTAAAGAAGAAAATGTTAAGCACACAGTGGTGAGGGTTTAAAGCACAAATCGCAGAAATGTTCACAAGCCACGTTTCCAGCCTTTTCTAGAACATGGATCCAAGCCGTGCTCACGTTGTTCTCTTTCACATTGCACACATTGAAAACTTTCATTCTGAGTTTCTATTTCCTAGAAGTGGGGTGAGGGGGGAAGCTGGTTATTATTCCTAAACCCATTGAAATTGCATTTGTGGCATCAAAATGGATTTTTTTTTAAAGCAGAATGTTGGATTGATGGCAAAGCAGCTGCTCCACAACAAACGAAAGCAAAAATTAATAAGAAACCTTAGCAAAGAAAGACCATTGGTTCTGCACACCCAGAGCAAATCGGCTGGATTCAGAAGAGCACACTTTGATCTTTTCCAGACTAATTACCGCTCTGTGGCTTGACTGTTTTGTGCATTAGTTGCCCTTCATACAGAGCCGAAACTGCCCTGATACACAGCTGTAATACGAATGAAAATTTGACGTTCAGTAAACAAAGAGTGCCAAGGGTCATTCTCTCGGCACAATAACTGCATAATACAATTTTAGAAAGCCTTTTGTATACCAAAAATATGACACATTTTAAGGCCGTTTTGAACTCGGAGTAGGCAGTCAAGGCTGTTTGTAAAGGAGAAAGAAATTGTTCCCAACTCTGATCTATAAATATAGATAGAAATAGTTTACCTCAGCATTGTAGAAATGCTGAGGAATTTACATATTTAGAGAAATAAATGTGTTCATTTTTAGAGGATGATTCTTCATTTGTCTATAAGGTTAATTGGGAGCAAATTCCCTAAGTAGCTGTTTGCAATGGTGATAATAGTGTTTATTCATCTGTCTGGATCCTGGATTTTCTCCTACAAAGAATTCAGATTACTCTATGCATAGACTTTCTAAATAATTATTTAATTTTGTATCTGTTGAAGATAGTGTTTAACTTGTATATTTTTGAAACATTAACATAGCATTTTAATGTAAAATAATAACATATTTAAAACTGAGGCAGTAACTCACTGAGAGAAAATTTTATCCCTTGAGCATATGCACAGTCCAGGGTTTCATCCCCAGGATGGCAAACATGTATTTAAATTTGTATATATTTAGAAAACATTGTAACTATCCAAGCATAAACCCATCTCTGCACTAGGAATGGGTCTGGCCCATGACTGGTCTGTCTTTTTCAAAGCATGATTATAAATAGCTTATAAGGTAGTGTTCCTCTCTCTCTGTGGTTTATGTTTTTGATGTTTCTACCACCCATAGTCAGTCATGGTTCTAAATACTAAGAGGAAAAATACAGAAATAAACAGTAAGTTTTCAGTTGGAGAGTACTCTGAATAGCGTAGTGAACTCTCACACTATCTCCCTCCATCCTCTTCCTATGTATTGGTTCTGTAGCCATCTTGGTTTTAGATCATCAGTCATGGTTGGGGATGTTTGTGTCCCAGAAACCTTTAGTTCACTTAGTAATGCAAGAGTAGTAATTCAAAGGAGGCGCTGAGGCATAAAACATGGGGAAAATTTACACTGTGCTCCTCAGCTATGCTGCAGGGCATGTAGGGGACACTGTAACTGGTCTAGGATTCTGTTTCAGCATCCTTTGGTGGCCTTGAATACGCCCCTGCTGTGTTTTTAACACAGTTTTGATTATGCTTTAACAAGCTGTCACCACATGACTAAGAACGGACCACATAACCCAATACATTGAGAGTACATTATATTAGAACATCAGGTTGTGTTTAAACCAACTTAACTTTGGATCTAGAGAACCTTTACCCAAGTATTTCCAACATATACATTTATGCAACTTCAAAAACACACTCTAAAAGTCAAAGCATCACAATGTCTACCATTTAATGATGAAATATTTCAAATTAGAGCATTATTTGAAGAAAGAAGGAGGGGAGGTTCTATGAGAAACATTCCCAGCAGGACTTGGCAAAAAAGAAAAAGCTACTTTTTTGAGTTTTACTATATCTCAAACTTTTGATAGGCATTGTTTATCTAATTAACTGTTCATTAGAAATGGGGAGGGGAGATTAGTCAAGATTGATTGATGGGAAACAACTATAACCCAATCGGTACATCTGTACTAACTGGAAATACCAAGCACTTCAATCCTTTAAGAAACCACACACACACCAGTGTTGTATGTATACATGCTTACATTGCTTTTTCAATTGCTGTATGAATTATATACATTTTCTGGCCTTTTTTATTTTAAAACTTAACCGGATGCATCTGGCAGCTTTCTAAATGCCTCCTATCCTCTGATTCATTCACCTGTACCTACACCCAACAGAATGATGCTCCTGAAGGGACAGTTTCCTATTCACAGCAAGAGATGTAAGAGTTCAGCACAATAGATTTTCAATGTGCTCAGGAGAGGCCAAGAGCTGCAGTCTGAGCACCATGTGGAAAGACAGAGAAATGCACAGAGACAGAACCCAGCCAAGCAGATTGGAGTAACGGGGATCTGTAATGCTTTTTCTCTCAGATGCAATCAAAGCCAACCTCTGCAAACAAATCAGTGCACGGAACAGCAAGAATGGAGAGATGGGGACAGGGGTCTATGTGGAAGTCACCCGGGTTTATTTTCTTACTAAAAGTGACCACAGAATGCTATTTGGACATCTGAATGTTTACTCTCATGGAGTATATAACAGACCGGTTCCTTTTTTTCCCCATTAATTCTTCTAAGATTATCTTAGAATGACTCTCAGAAGTCTGTTAGTTTACATTTTCAGCTAGCCTCTAGCTGCTAGAGAGAGATTGCCTAATAAGCCCTTAAAACATCATGTGCCAAGCAGGGTTTTGCTGTTGTTGTTGCTGTTGCTGTTGTTGTTGTTGCTGTTGTTGTTGTTGCTGTTGTTGCTGTTGTTGTTGCTGTTGTTGCTGTTACTGTTGTTGCTGTTGTTGTTGCTGTTGCTGTTGCTGTTGTTGTTGTTGCTGTTGTTGTTGTTGTTGCTGTTGTTGTTGTTGCTGTTGTTGTTGTTGCTGTTGTTGCTGTTGTTGCTGTTGCTGTTGTTGTTGTTGCTGTTGTTGCTGTTGTTGTTGCTGTTACTGTTGTTGCTGTTGTTGTTGCTGTTGTTGTTGTTGCTGTTGTTGCTGTTGTTGCTGTTGCTGTTGTTGCTGTTGTTGCTGTTGCTGTTGTTGTTGCTGTTGTTGTTGTTGCTGTTGTTGTTGCTGTTGTTGCTGTTGCTGTTGTTGTTGTTGCTGTTGTTGTTGTTGCTGTTGTTGTTGCTGTTGTTGTTGTTGCTGTTGTTGCTGTTGTTGTTGCTGTTGTTGTTGTTGCTGTTGTTGTTGTTGTTGCTGTTGTTGCTGTTGTTGTTGCTGTTACTGTTGTTGTTGTTGTTGTTGCTGTTGTTGTTGTTGCTGTTGTTGTTGTTGCTGTTGTTGTTGCTGTTGTTGTTGTTGCTGTTGTTGTTGTTGCTGTTGTTGCTGTTGTTGTTGCTGTTGCTGTTGTTGTTATTGTTCTTGTTCTTGTTCTTGTTGTTGCTTCCCCGAAGGTATTCATGTTTTGGTGTTATAAGAATTTGCTGGGGCTGGGGATTTAGCTCAGTGGTAGAGCGCTTACCTAGGAGGCGCAAGGCCCTGGGTTCGGTCCCCAGCTCCGAAAAAAAGAACCAAAAAAAAAAAAAAAAAGAATTTGCTGATGACTTGGCTAAATTTGCTTTCTTTCTTGGGATCATTAATTAGTTTATTTCCCTTGCCATTGGGCTTTTGTCTCCAAATCTGCCTCCAGATGTACATGTAACATGCTAAGCAGCAAAGCGTTCCAAGATATTTTATTTTATTTTTCCTTTTTAGAGCACGTGTTCTGGTTAAACACTCAAATTAAAGACCCCCTTCACCTTACTTTACTCAAAAGTTAAAAGGGAGTATGTTCCTTGAGAGAGAAATATTTTTACAACAACAAAAAAAAATCACAATTTTGGAAATCAGAAATTAGGTTTTATTTGCAGAAGACACTCTCCATACTTTCTTAATGATCCCATGAAATCCTTTCTGTACAATCAATTTTTTTGGCATAATACGAAGATGCTTTTTTTTATTTTTCTTCCATCTTTATTAAATTGGGCAATTCTTATTTACATTTCAAATGTTATTCCCTTTCCCAGTTTCCAGGCCAACATCCCCCTAGCCCCTCCCCCTCCCCTTCTATATGGGTGTTCCCCTCCCCGTCCACCCCCCATTACCGCCCCCCCCAACAATCCTGTTCACTGGGGATCCAACCTTGGCAGGATCAAGGGCTTCTTCCACTGGTGCCCCTACCAGGCTGACTATTCATTGCTACCTCCGAATTTGGAGCCCAGGGTCTGTACAATCAATTTTACCTTTTGAATATTGATCCCCAGACCCCCTAAATGGTTAATGTTTTAAGCCTGTGCCTTAGGGTTATCGCCATCCCAGGTTCTGTTTTAAATTAAACGTCTAATTGTAAAGCAGCCATTCATAAAGAACAATTTATATAAATCAGAATGGAATAATAGGGTCTCTACATATGTTCCCCTTTTACACCGTTCTTTGAACACTGTCTGGGCTGGGGCTAGAGCGTGGTCTAAGATTTGTCAGTGAGCTCAACCACAAGCAGGTATTTTTGCTGAATATGCAAATTGGTCGCCACTCTGAGCTGCGTGTTTTGGTGCAAGAGAACATAGCAGTTGGCATCTGCTTCTTGGAAATGCCCCATGAAGCACTGTGCCCTCGTGGGTCGTGTTGCAGCTCTCACAAACATTACTTCCTTCTAGCAAGGCTCTAACTCCATCCAGACTAGAAGAAAAAAAAGTCTCTGGGTGAAAAGTGAGTGCTTTCAGAAAAATCCCTTAAAAAAAAAAAAAAAGACAGCATATAATGGGGCTTTTAACTGCTCCCTAAGCCATTTTTCTTCTTCTTCAGGTTGGAGGTTACAAGGTACTTTTTAAAATGGTTTTAACACGTGCCGGTCACTGAGAAGATTAAAGGCATAAACTGCTGAGGCTGGGTGGCAAGGCTGCTACCAAAGGCTTCGCACCACCACTGTACCAAGGCCTTCTTTTCATTTCTTTGCATTCAGAAGCTTACAGACAAGAGTTGAAATGTTCGCGATTCATCCAGACCTAACGCGGAGCCCGAGCAGGTCACATCCCTTCAGAGAGAGAGGTGCAGGGCTCCGTGCCCTCCCGCCCTAGGAAAGTTATTGCACATTTCTCCTTCCCATCTGTAGAGTGGGGATAAAAGGTAGATTTGGAGAATACGGCTTGACAAGGGTGAATGAATAAAATTGTAGCTTCAAATGGTTTGAAGTTAGACCGAATTTTAGTGAAGAAAAAAAAAAAGTACCTTTAACCCACTGAGAGCTTTCCTAGACGAAGGAAGAATGAAATCCCTCCACTCTGTTGCTCTGAACAAATTGAGCAAGGAACGTTTGTGTTTAAAACCTGTACACAGGTCTATCGTAAAAGCTGTGTTGTAACCCAAGAGTTTAGTGCAAATGAAAGACTGTACATGGAAGTACTTAGTAAAACAGAAAGCATTACCTTTGTAATGATGCTAGTACTAGCACTAAGTGCTTACTTAGTACTTGACAGTGCAAAGCACACCTTGGGCTATAGAAAGCTTTTGCCTCCAATTTACAAATGATTAACTCGAGACAGAGACACTAAGTCATTGGACTACACCACCCACCAAGGGAGGGAAAGCACAGGCAAGCACGGAGATCATCTGACTTCCAAGCCTGTGCACATTGTCCACTGCAAACAAGGGCTGACAATAATCTGCGTCGTGCTCGATTGGCAATTTATAGCTCCCAAAATGTCGTGTTATTATGAATTAGAAAGTGGCTTGTTCAGAATACAGCGAATACATAGGCGAATGCCATCATTAAACCACTGAACTGAGAACGGGACCCCCATTGAAGAAATCAGAGAAAGGACTAAAAGAGCTTGAAGGGGCTTGAGACCCCATATGAACAACAATGCCAAGCAACCAGAGCTTCCAGGGACTAAGCCACTACCTAAAGACTATACATGGACTGACCCTGGACTCTGACCTCATAGGTAGCAATGAATGGCCTAGTAAGAGCACCAGTGGAAGGGGAAGCCCTTGGTCCTGCCAAGACTGAACCCCCAGTGAACGTGATTGTTGGGGGGAGGGTGGTAATGGGGGGGCAGATGGGGAGGGGAACACCCATAGAGAAGGAAAGGGGGAGGAGTTAGGGGGATGTTGGCCCGGAAACCAGGAAAGGGAATAACAATCGAAATGTAATTAAGAAATACCCAAGTTAATAAAGATGAAAAAAAATTTTTTTGAGCAAAATAAAAAAGTAAAAAAAAAAAAAAAGGAAAGGGTAAATTCTGTTTCTTTAAAATCTGAACTTTGTAAATGTAATCAAAGTGCATTCCATATGTGCAACAATGAAACAAACTTTTTTACTTTTCTGTACATTTTCACCCACAGAAAAAAAAATTACAAAAACTATATTCTGGTCAAATGCAAAAAAAAAAAAAAAAAAACCCATGGCTTGTTTTACTCAAAAGGAGGCTCTTTGTCTAGTTGCTTTTCTTGTGCAGCATTTTTTAAATTTATTTACATATTATTATCATTATTTTGTTTTGTCTTATTTTTGAGGGTATCATGTAGCCTAGGCTGCTCGGGAATTCACTACATAGCCAATACTAGCCTTGAACACCCAATCCTTCTGCCTCTGCCTTCCAAATGCTGGATTTACAGATGCGTGGAGTAAATATCATGCCCTAAAAGAAATTTTTTTCATATTCATATTTTGTTGCTCATGTGAGGGTAATAAGTATTATATACACCACATGAAAAAATTCACTAATAGTTCTGTCTTGAAGGTTTGGTCATTATCAGCCTACAGTAACTGCACGGAGGGACAGTGATGTCATGGAGAAAGTGAAATACTTACTGCTAGACCCAAAGACCCCAGTTCAACCCCAGTTCCCAGGAAAGAGAGAAACAACACACACACAAGTTTTCCTCTGTCCTCCACTTGTGTGAACACAAACACACACACACACACACACACGCATGCACACATGCACTAAAAATAATTTAATTTAAATGAAAATGAATTTGCACTTACATTTATGACACCAGAAAATATTAGTGGCTGCTGAATTTGTATTCAAATTAGTAGATACTTATCAGTTCTACACAAAATCTTTTTCTAATCCAAAATGTTGTTGGTGTGAAAATGGCATGTATATGAGTTATTAATATCTTACTGGATAGTTCTAGTTAAGAATTTAGAAGACTCAGGGTGCTAAAGACCTTGACTTTAATCTCTAGACCAGAGCAAAGGTATGTAACTTATGAAACTCATAGTTTCAAACAGGTTTTTCTGTTCTGCTTGCTTTTGCTTATTTCCATCAGGGTCTTCCTAGGTTATGCTGAGCTGGAACTCTCAGGAGTCCTGCCTCCATGTCAGGTAGTGCATTGCAGGCATTGCCCCCACATCAGGCTCCAAAGAGGCATCTTAATACTTTCTTATGGGAATGATTCATTCGATCCATTACCCCTTTACAGGATAAAGGAATGTCAAAAAAAGGATATAAAACTATGTTGATTTCTTTTAAATTTTAAACAGACAGATAAATACACTTCCTCTGGCAGCACGTACTCTAAAATTGGAGCAATACAGAGAAGATTAGCATGGCCCCTGTGCAAGGATGTCATGCAAATTCATGAAGCGTTCCATATTTTTCTTTTAAGGGGGTTGAAGGGGTAAACAGATGAAAGACCACCCCAACCATTTAAGGCTACTCCTAACTTCAGAAACAATTTTTGAGAAAACTTACTGTGTAAATATCCACCACTACAGCCTAGGTTTCAGAGGGTTGTAATTAATTTTGTAGCAGAAGATTTTTAAGAAGACTAAAACATCACTACAGTAACCAGAGTCTTACTGGTATGGTGAGCTGTGATCACCGAGCCTTGCATGACAGTGCCAGAGAAACACTTTCTGATATCAAATATTTTTCTCATTCTGCCACCACACTTAGTCTGAAGTCATTTTTTTTAGAAAGATTCAGAGCTGTGTTTTGAAGAAACTTGGTGTGAACTTTGCTAACAATGATCCAAATACGTTTTTGGATTACTCTCCGGAGAAATTGTAGCATTTCGCACAAGCGGTACCCACTTTACTCTGGTGAAATGAAAATCTCTATTCTGCTCCTCTTTGCATGTCTCTTTAAAACCTAAAGCAGAAGAATGGGTCACGCTTGGGGACGCTTTCTTTTTTAATCTTCTTGGGTCTTCCACTCTGTTTCTAAAGCGATACTTAGTGTTAACTAGGTTGCAATTTCATTTGAAAGGAATTGAACAGGCTTTCCAGGATGAGGTAAAGATTGCCCACCGAGAGGATTTTGGCAGCTACCTTTAAACATGCAAAGATCTGTGAAGACGGCACACCCAGGTTTAATACAGATAACGTTTGGTTCTTTGAGATAGAGATGATGTAATTCTGATATTGGCAAAGAAAAGATTCACAAGACATACTTTCCTCTCTTTGAATAAGTAAAGTTTTTCTCTGTAGCATTTGATTATACCGAGAATGAGAAAGACATTAGTGAATTTCTCACATGATGGCAATAGAAACGTCTGGTTTTGTTTTGAATTTAAATGCTTAACAGTGTACAATAGCATTTTGTGCTGCCTATAATTGGAGTGTGAAAATCAAGGCATGTGGTAAAATGTATTAACACATCATTTCTATGAAACGAGGAGAAAGGAGTAGGCTAGTCTTACAAACGGAAATTAAAACATGTGGGTCAATCAAGCTAAAACTGTCAATATTTTAAAAGAAAGTAAGAAGCAAAATAAATGGCTTCCATGTGCGAAACACTGTCCTGTTTTAACAAGAATCTTTTGAGTAATTCATTATAATACACAAATGAGGACACACATACAGAAAAATAACAAGTTTTATAATGTACTCACTGTCACAGACAAAAGCCTACAAATGTGTACAATGCTGACATCTAAAAGTGTTCCTTGTTCAACAGCTAAGGAAATAATGAAAGGCATGAGTGTCTCCTACACTCTGAGGACCAAACTGTAGGGCTTTCCAGAATATGCTAAATATATATTTATTTGCAGATATTTATTAAATCTCTTCTATGAGCTAGACACTGGATCAAGGGTATTAGACAGCTGCCCTCGGGCAATCACCCCTTAAATACAAACACTAAATGCTGAACAAGGGAATGGCTACAGAATAACATAGCTAGGTCTTTCCTGAGCACATATATAACATGTAACCAAGCGCTTTACATATCTACCAAGTAACCTTCCTACAGCCTATAAGATAGATACTCTAAAACAGTGGTTCTCAAACTTTCCTAATATGGAGACCCTTTAATGCAGTGCCTCATGTTGTGATGACCCCCCAACTATAAAATTACTTTTCTTGCAACTTCAAAACTGTAATTGTGCTGCTGTCATGAATCGTATTGTAAATTTCTGTTTACAGGGTCTTAGGTGACCCTTGGGAAAGGATTATTCAACACCTACCATACCCGTAAAAAGGAGTCATGTCCCACAGGTTGAGAACTGTTGCTAAAGAGTCATGTTGAAGAGTCTAAAGGAAGAAAATGGTTCACTTCGCTCCACAAGGTCCCACGTTTGATCTGAGTCAACTAACTGATAACTAACTGAATCCACAGGAGAGGAGAGAACATGTTCTTCCCAGCTGACTCTCAATCTCATGTAGTTTTGCTCAAAAACCTGGTTATGTTGGCTTAGGAGACTGCTTCTCCACATCTAAGATCCAGGCTTGTAGAGCTTCCCTGTGGTAGGGACAGCGCTAGGGTAAGAAAGATGGTTCACCTTCAGCTGTGGGACTGAAAGGGTTAGTTTCTTGTAGAAAGCCTCCCTTAGCACTAAAACATCACTCATAGTACCTTGTACTATGAGTTGCTTTGCTGTGGTCACTTACTTCATGATGGATTATTTACTCAAAAACAAAAAGAGTGTGTCTTGCCTCGTGGAGAATTCAGTTCCTCTCTTAAAGTCTTCACCTATAAAATCAAGCCCATCCTGATTATCTTTTGATTGACTTAAACCAATTGATTTCGGATATTAGCTACATCTAAACAATACAGTTGTAGGCTCCACCAACATATAACATAAAACATATAATGTATAACATATAACATATAAGGCAAAGAAATAACACAGGTCATGACCACCAAGGGACAGAAAACCAAGTCACCTAACAGTCCCTGCAACAGGAGCCATAAAAGGACTCAGATCAAGAGAAACTTGAACCTGTTTCCATGCCAGCATACACACACACACACACACACACACACACACACACACACACACACACGCACACACACACACGCACACATGCACACACACGTGCACACACACACACATGCACACACACACGCGCACACACACACATGCACACACACACATGCACACACACACATGCACACACACGCACACACACATATGCACACAAATACTTTAATAACAAAGTGACTTTTATAAAACCAAAAATTATCATATAGTTATTTACTTCTGTGTGTTTAGAACCAAACTTTAATAACACCAAAGTATTTTTAAATGGTTTGTTTTGGCATGATTTGGTTTGGACTTGGTTTTATTGAGGCAGGGTCTCACTCTATAAAATAGGCTGTTCTGGAACTCACTCTGTAGTCCAGACTGAACTCTGACACTTGGGAATCCTCTTGCCTCAACCTCCTGAACACTGTGGTTACAGGCAGGAGCCAATACGCCCAGCTAGTTTCAAATATTTTGACTTTAAAATGAAAATCGCCACAAAAATGCCAAATACCAGCCTCATTACAACCAAGATCAAATTAAGGTCAAAAATGTGACTATCAAATTATCATGTAGTAAGTCCCATAAACCAAATGAATTACTTGATTTTAAAATCAATAAGATACACATAAGCATGTGTTATGACTTGTATAGTAAGATGAAGAATATTATTATTGATGAAATTTATGTTGTATTTTATACCTGACTATCAAAATAAGTGTTTAACTAATAATATACATACACACAGGCTAGTGTAATTATATCGTTTTCAAGGACACCGACATTTAACAAACCTCATGCAAGATCTTCACACAGTTTGAATGCTAATTCTGCAAAAAATAAAAAAAAATGAAAACCACATAAATACAGGGGTGTCAACTGAGCCCAAGGTCACTGCAGGCCAGGTTGAAATGCAGAAGCAACTCCCTAGCCATTCTGAACAACAGTCTGCCTACACTGGCCCTAACTAGAGGGATCAGCCCCTTGACTCATCACGTGCCACAATGTGCATAATGAAAGGTAAGAAAGGGTAACACCCACTGACTTCTTCATATCTGCTACCCTGCTGCACCTTTAGAAGCATCCTTTAATTCCCAAAATGTCACAAAAACCACCAGTACAATTATTTCAGATTCTCTGTCAGTCATCGTGTCGGTTTAGCTGAAATTAGAGGCTCCCACAATGGAGGGCGTGGGAAGGAGACTGGGTGCAGAGCAAACTGACAAAGAGGTGATTTCTCTCCTTTAGGATTGAAATGCACTCATTTAAAAGGTCCTGGAGCAATTTTTGGAATGAGAATTCAATCTCCAGAGTCAGTTTCTTTAACTCATGGATAGAAACTTGGATATAAAGAACATTCCCAAATTTTCAATATCCCTTAAAGACAAATTTCCTTAACAATCTCTACAGTCCATACCTACCAAAGCACCAGTGGCTTCCCCAGAGACACCCCAGGGTTGTGTGCAATGTTATTTGCAACAAAGGAAACGCACCAATAATTTCACAGGGAGAAAAACTCGAGCTTCTTTCTTCCTTGTGTATACACCCGGAGTTCACGGAGTTGAGGAATTCAAACAGTTTGGGTGTCACCTCCATGTGCTTGCTTTTCAGAACTCTGTGGCATGCACATTGCCTGCTGGGTATCTGAAAAGAGACAACTCAAAGCATAATGAGCCAATCCGGGAGTCTACATATTCCGTCAAAGTGAGCACTACAAAACGTTTGTCACTGTTATTTCTGTAACACTGAAAGAAAAGAAAAGATTTTGAAATCTGTTTGTGGTCTAGAACACTTGACTGCCACTTTTCGCATAATAACTAAAGACAATTGCATAGAAACATAGCCTGGTATCATTTGAAGGGAATCATTGAAACGTGGCTTAGGGACCTTGACCTTAAATGGTCTTGAAATTAATATTTTACATTAAAAATAGTCTGAAGATCTCCATCTCAATCACTAGCCATTGCTAGTTGAAGAATGAAGACTACACTGATAATGTGTGTGGTAGTTTGAATGGAAATGGTTCCCCAGAACAACATATATTTTCTTGCTTAGTCTAAAGCTGATGACCTGTTTGGAGAAGATTAGGAGGTGTGGCCTTGTTGGAGGAGGTGTGTCACTGGGAGTGGGCTTTAAGGTTTCAAAAGCCCATGTCAGGCCCAGTGTCACTCTCTCTGCCTGGTTCCCATGGATTAGGAACAAGTTGGAGTAGCCATTCTAATACCCAACAAAATAGACTTTCAACCAAAAGTTATTTTAAAAGATGGGGAAGAACACTACATACTCATCAAAGGAAAAATCCACCAAGATGAACCCTCAATTCTGAGCATCTATGCCCCAAATGCAAGGGCACCCACATTTGTAAACGAAATGTTGCTAAAGCTCGAAGCATACATTGAACCTCACACAATAATAGTGGGAGATTTCAACACCTCACTCTCACCAATGGAAAGATCATGGAAACAGAAACTAAACAGAGATACAGTGAAATTGAGAGAAGTTATGAACCAAATGGATTTAACTGATATCTACAGTATATTTCACCATAAAACAAAAGAATATGTCTTCTTCTCACCACCTCATGGTACCTTATCAAAAATCAACCATACACTGGGACAAAAAACAAACTGCAACAGATATAGGAACATTGAATTAATCCCATTTATTCTATATGGCAACCATAGACTAAGACTGGTCTACAACAGCAACAAACACAACAGAAAGCCCACAAACACGTGGAAGCTGAACACATATCTACTCAATGACACCTTGGAAAGGGAAAAATACAGAAAGAAAATAAAGGCTTTCTAGAATTCAATGAAAATGAAAGTTCAACATATCCAAACTTACGGAACACAATGAAAACAGTGCTAAGAGGAAAACTCATAGCGCTGAAGGCCTCCATAAAAAATTGGAGAGATCATAAACGAGCAGCCCAACAGCTCATCTGAAAGCTCTAGAACAGAAAGAAGCAAATACACCCAAGAGGAGTAGACAGCAGGAAATAATCAAACTCAGGACTGAAATCAACCAACTAGTATATGAAGAATAATTTAAAAAAAAACAATAACAACCTTACAAGCTGGTTCTTTGAGAAAAATCAACAAAATAAATAAACCCTTAGCCAGACTAAGCAGAAGGCACAGAAACAGTATCCTAATTAACAAAATTAGAAATTTTGGGAGACATAACAACAGAAATTGATGAAATTCAACAAATAATCAGATCCTACTACAAAAGTCTATACTCAACAAAACTGTTAAAACCTGGATGAAATAGATGATTTCCTAGACAGATACCAGGTACCAAAGTTAAATCAGGATCTGATAAACCATCTAAACAGCCCCATAGCCCCCCAAGGAAATAGAAGCAGTCATTAGAAGTCTCCCACTCAAAAACAGCCCAGGGCCAGAGGTTTTAGTGCAGAATTCTATCAGACCTTCAAAGAAGATTTAGTACCAATATTCCTCAAACTATTCCGTAAACAAGAGACAGAAAGAACACTATCCAATTTGTTCTATGAAGCCATAGTTACAGTGATACCAAAACCACAAAAGACCCATCAAAGAAAGAGAACTACAAACCAATTTCACTTATGAATACAGATGCAAAAATAATCAATAAAATTCTCGCAAATTGAATCCAAGAGCACATCAAAACAATCATCTACCATGATCAAGTAGGCTTCATCCCGGGAATGCAGGGATGGTTCAATATAAGGAAATTCATCAATGTAATCCACTATGTAAACAAACTCAAAGAAAAAAACCACATAGTCATCTCACTAGATGCTGAAAAAGCCTTTGACAAAATACAATACCCATTCATGTTAAAAGTACTGGAGAGATCAGAAGTTGAAGGTACGTACCTAAATATAATAAAAGCAACAGCTCTTGCTCTTCCCCTCTTCCCCCTTTGTCGCCATTCCCTTCCTCCCTCCTCCCCTCTCTCCACATGCTCATGGCCAGCCTCTACTCTTCTACTTTTTTACTTTCTCTCTTTCTCTGCCTTTCTCTGCCCCTATTACCCTCTTAACTCCCTTCCCCATGTCCTAAATAAACTCTATTCTATATTTAAAAAATAAAAAAAAAGCCATATACAGCAAACCAGTTGCTAACATTAAACTAAATGGAGAGAAACTTGAAGCAATCCCACTAAAATCAGGGACTAGACAAGGCTGCCCACTCTCTCCCTACTTATTCAATATAGTTCTTGAAGTTCTAGCCAGAGCGATCAGACAACAAAAGGAGGTCAAGGGGATACAAATTGGGGGGGAGGAAGTCAAATATCACTATTCGCAGATGATATGATAGTATACAGAATCAACCCCAAACGTTCCACCAGAGAGTACCTACAGCTGATAAACAACTTCAGCAAAGTGGCTGGATATAAAATTAACTCAAACAATTAAGTAGCCTTCCTCTACTCAAAGGGTAAAAGGACTGAGAAGGAAATTAGGGAAACAATACACTTCACAATAGTCACAAATAATATAAAATATCTTGGTGTGACTCTAACCAAGCAAGTAAAAGATATATATGACAAGAACTTCAAGTCTCTGAAGGAAGAAATTGAAGAAGATCTCAGAAGCTAAAACCATCCAGTGGAAAAAAGACAGCATGTTCAACAAATGGTGCTGGTTCAACTGGCAGTCTGCATGTAGAAGAATGCAAATTGATTCATTACTATCTCCTGTACATAGCTCAAGTCCAAGTGGATCAAGGACCTCCACATAAAACCAGATATACTGAATCTAATGGAAGAGAAAATAGAGAAGAGCCTGGAATACTTAGGCACAGGGGAAACTTCCTGAACAGATCACTAATGGCTTGTGCTTTAGAAGCAATAATCGACAGGTGGAACCTCGTAAAACCGCAAAGCTTCCATAAAGCAAAGGACACTGTCAATAGGACAAAACAGCAACCCACAGATTGGGAAAATATATTTACCATTTACCAACCCTACATCTGATAGAGGGCTAATATCCAAAATATACAAAGAACTCAAGAAGTTAGACTTCAGAGAACCAAATAACCCTTTTAAAAAATGGGGTTCAGAGCTAAGCAAAGAATTCACAGCTGAGGAATGCCGAATGGCTGAGAAAAACCTAAAGAAATGTTCAACATCTTTAGTCATCAGGGAAATGCAAATCAAAACAACCCTGAGATTCCACCTCACACCAGTCAGAATGGCTAAGATCATAAAATGCAGGTGACAGCAGATGCTGGCGAGGATGTGGAGAAAGAGGAACACTCCTCCATTGTTGGTGGGATTGCAGACTGGTAAAACCATTCTGGAAATCAGTGTGGAGGTTCCTCAGAAAATTGGACATTGAACTGCCTGAGGATCCAGCTATACGTCTCTTGGGCATATACCCAAAAGATGCCTCAACATATAACAAGGACACGTGCTCCATCATGTTCATCGCAGCCTTATTTATAATAGCCAGAAACTGGAAAGAACCCAGATGCCCTTCAACAGAGGAATGGATACAGAAACTGTGGTACATCTACACAATGGAGTACTACTCAGCTATCAAAAACAATGACTTCATGAAATTCATAGGCAAATGGATGGAACTAGAAAATATCCTGAATGAGGTAAGTCAATCACAGAAAAACACACACATGGTATGCACTCACTGATAAGTGAATATTAGCCCAAAAGCTCACAATGCCCATAATACAACCCACAGAACATATGGAGAAGGAAGACCAGGGTATGGATGTTTCAGTCCTCAGTGAGGGGAGGGAGAAAGGATGGGAGGAAATAAGGGTGGCAACATCAGGATATGGAGGAGATGTGAGAGAGGTACAGAGGGTAAGGAAATCGAACAAAAATATGTAGCAGGGGGGATGAGACTGGGGATAGCCACCAGAGGGTCCCACACATCAGGGAAACATGAGGGTCCCAGGACCCAGTGGGAATGACTTTAACAAAAATGCCCAGAGAAGAGGAAGACGAAACCTGTAGAGACCTCCTCCAGCAGATAGGCACGCCTCCAGTTGAGGGATGGGGACACCCACATATCTCAAAGATTTTAACCAAGGAAGAACAGGAAAAAAAAATGGAACAGAAACTGAAGGAAAGGCCAACCAGGGACTGCTCCACCTAGGGATCCATCATGTCTGCAGATACCAAACCCAATACTGTTGCCATGGTCAAGAGGTGCTTGCTGACAGGAACTTAGTGTCGGGTTCTGAGGAAGTCCAGCCAGCAACTGACCAATGCAGATGTGGATGCTTGGAGCCAACCATCAGATGGAGCTCAAGGAACCTGGTGGTGGAGCTGGCCGAAGGACTGGAGGAGCAGAGGGGATTACAACCCCATTGGAAGAACAACAGAGGCTGACCTGACCACCCAGTTCTCCCAGAGTCTAGATCACCAACTGAGGAGTGTACCTGGAGGGATCCATGTCTCCAGATAAAGATGTAGCAGAGGATGGCCTTACCTGACAGCAAAGGGAGGGGAGGCCCTTGGTTCCGGGGAGGCTTGATTCCACAGTGTAGGGTGATGCTGGAGCGGTGTGGCGGGAGAGTGTAGGTGGGAGAGCACGCTCATTCAGGCAAAGAGTAGAGGGGAGTGCAGATGTGGGATGGGGTGCTGGTGGAGGGGTAACTGGGAAGTGTGATATCATTTCAGATATAAATGAGTAGAATGATTAATTTAAAAACAGAATCAAAGAAGAAAATTCATAGATACAGAGTATGAATACTAGATTTTTTTTTTGATTCATAGTTTGGAGCTTAAGAGGACAGAACTCTTTTAAAACAAGAGGGGTCCCCAAGGATTGGATACCATCAAGGCACTAGTCTCAGAGCCTTTTAAAGGACTCATAGCAGAAACTGGGGTGAAGCTTGGGAAGGGGAATGAGTCGGTTACATTCAGGCCACCCCTAGGTGTCCAGGGGGTCTTCCTTAGGATTTGGTTCTCACCTATACTTTCTAGTCAAAGGTGAGAGATAATGAGGAACCAGAAGGCTCTTTGTCATTCCTGGCCTCCAGCAAGAACTTCACTGACCTTGCCGGTTTGACTGGGCTGGTGTCAGTGTCTGGCCTACCTCCTGTCTTAGTCGCTCATTTCACTTTATATTTCTTCCTCTTATGCTTCCACAGTTCTCCTTCCTCAAAGCTAAGCACCTATTGCTCTCCCTTGCATTATTTGAACTGAGTTTACATTTTTTTAAAAATGTTGTCTCTGTGGTACAATGTGCAGCTCGTTTCTCTGTCACAGCACAGGCATGTGAAGGTCCATCCATGTTGTTGTATGTGGCACACCACTTTATTCGTCAGTCAGATTCCACCGAGTAATCCCAGCTGTGCAGTAGGAATCTAACCGAGGGCTGCCTGCAGGCTGAGCAAGCACTGACTACTGAGTACATCCTCACTGTGGGATGCGGCACAAGGCCTTGACCCAATCGTCTGTCAGTGAGTCTGAGCTGTTTCTAATCCAGGGTGTTACAGGGAAGGTTGTTAGGATCATCTATACACAGCTTGGTGTTTATACACAACCATTTTATCCCCTGGAAAAAATAAATACAGAGATGCAAAGTAGTGTGGACAATATGTAAACTCATATTTAATATTTACACGAACTGCAAATGCTGTTTTCCAGAACGGCTGTGGCAGTTCACGCTTCCACTATCCATGTGAGAATCCTCGTGCCTCCGCGTCCCAGCCAGCTCTTGATAGTCTCTTTTAATGGCATTCTAAAGGCGTGTGCTAGATTATCATTTGATCTCATTTGAACGTCTTCAATCGTTAATGTGGAGCATCTTTTCGTGGGCTTATGTGCTGCCTCCATGAGTGTTAGGTGATGTCTCTGTAAAATCTGGGCCAGTTCTTAAGTTACACTGTTTATTCTTCATCAAATGTGTGCTCTGAAAACACTTTCTTCCAGCCTGCGGTTTACACTTGGATTCTTTTATATTGTCTTTTGAAGAGTAAAAGTTTTTCACTTTGAGGAAGTTCAATTGTATCAACTTTTTGTTTTGTTTCACATTTATTGAAGCTTTATTAATTTGGAGTTTATTTATATTAAATATATGATCCATCCTTAATGTTCATCTATGATCCAGATAGTGAACAAAGTACCCTGAGTTTAGATAAATTATAGACAGACAGACAGACAGACAGACAGACAGACAGACAGAAAATTACTCCTGCAGCCTTAGTTTATGTGCATGGATGTTTTGCCTCATGTCTGTCTGGAGGTACACACGGTAGTTAGCCATCGTGTGGATGCTGGGACTCAAACCTGTGTCCTCTGGAAGAAAGGCCAATTCTCTTAACCACTGAACTGCAGATTCTGTTACTTATTTTTCATCTGGTTGTTTTCTTCATCACTGACAACGTCAGTCTATGTTCCATCTATTTTGAACCACATAGGGCATAGTTGCAATGGCTACTTTACCCCACCACTCTGCCACCCTACTACCCTACCACCTACCACACCACCACCTTCCACTCCACCACCCACCATCCTACCACCCCACTACCCTGCCACCCACCACTCACCACCCCACCATCCTACCACCCCATCACCCTACCACTCTGCCACTCTACTACCCCACCACCCACCATCCTACCACCCCAACATCCCAACACCCATCACCCCAACACCCCAACACTCAATACTACAACACCCCAACACCAAACACCCATCACACCACCACCTCTTAACTGAGCTGATTCACTTTTATCGCTGTCAATATCTTTCTTCGGCCCTGAAAAAAATAATTGTTGTGAAGTCATCAGCACTCCAGCTTTTACTGATTAGCATGGAAAAATCCTTTTGTATTCTGTGCTTTTTACCTACATGTATATTTAAAATGTGTTTCTTCAGCTAACTGTGCACTATGGTTTAAATATGGACTAGTGCTCCTCAAAGGCCAGTGTGTTGACTTCTCTCTGCACAGAATGGTTGAAGGCCTCTCGCGGGCCCAAGCATGGCAAACACAGCAGGTTCTCCCTTTCCTTCCCTTTCCTCCACTAACCTTTAGATTACATTCCTAAAACTAGCCACCAAAGTCTAATCCCTTACTTGGCCACTTTGTCGTGCCTAACTCACTACTGAGACTGATCTCCAAAGTCCAGCCATCAAAACTCATTATTTGGACTAACCTAGTTGAAATAGCCAGTCAGAACTCGCCAACTCATCCTAGCTCATTCTAACATAGACCTTTTTCCCTTTTAAAACCAATACTTGCAAAACTATTTGCTTCTGCTTCTGCCCAACTCAGGTTCAGCCACCTTGTCCCTTTGGTTTGTTTAAACAAGGTTCTCTTCCTGCTTGGAAATTGGTGTTTGGGGGTGGTCTGTGTCTAGTCTGGGGATCCAGAGAGGAACACCCACAATATGTGGGTCCCTTCAATAGTAGTGAGTCATTGAGATCTGGGGCTTATGTGAGGACCTTGGGTTATCAAGTGGGTGCCCAGAACTGTGGAGCACAATCTCTTCCTCCCCCACCCCCATTTCCTGGATCTGATATACGCAGTTAGCTTCTCCCAATTCTAAAATCCCAATGCCACGAGGTCACCCGATCTAAGACTGGAAACTCCAGAACCCCAAGGTAGCTACCCTTCTTTTCATGAGTTTACTGCCGGTAGCAATTTGTTGTAGTAACGGGAAGTTGAGTGATGCTTTGTGCTCACCCTGGTATCTGTAGAAAATAGCAGTTGTACTCCAGAAGAGTGTGAGAAAATACATGGAATGGGGAAGCGGGGAGGGCTACAGGCACCAAGAGCAACTTCAAGGAAAAGCAAAGGGCTAGCATGTTAAAAAAAAATAAGTAAAAAGCGCTATGCAGTACATCCCCCGACATGACTCTGTAGACTAAAACCTCAAATGGGAGGTCAGAGCCCCGCTGCATGTTCACAGGAAGATAACGTCTGCCCTGCCCAAGCAGCTGTGGCCAAAGTGCAATGTCTGCTTCACAGCGGCCCAGGTACTTCAGGGATCCTGTAAGGCTATGGAATCAACAGGTCGTCCAGTTACACAGAAACACGTCATCCACATGGACGTATGAGAAAGCTACATCTCACCAAAGGTCTGTCTGGTCTTCACCTGAGAAAGGTGGGCTTATCACCAAATTAACCTTGAACAAAGTTGGAAAAAAAAATCCCAAACGGAAAGTCAACCATCCACAACTTGGAAAACAAAAAAACAAAATCTTAGTTTAAAGACTCAAGAGTAAACATGATGCGTGTTGTTTAGCTGCAGATGCCTAAGCTAGGATGGGTTTGAATCTTCTCAAAATAGCTCTGGAATGTTCCTTTGTTATTTATCTGTGTCTCTATCTTTCTGTATTTTCATTTTGTTTTATAGTTAATGATTAAAAGTTGGAAATGTTTCCCAATTCCAAATGGTATTTGTTTTATAAATAAAGACCATCTTACCAAGTAAAGAAAGGAATGGGGTTGGCACAGTTCTCCTGTAATCCCGGGACTCTGGATCCTGACACAACAGGCTCCAGGGTTTAAGGCCAGCTGAGCTACATGGTGAGAAAATACCAGAAGGAAAAAGGAAGGGAGGTAGGAAGGACATCTGCCAACCTGACATTTCCCCAAACCACCGAGCATGCTCAGTCTATGTGGAGTCCTGGACTCGAGCTCCATCAACAAAGAAAGAAAGGGGTTCAAGATGGGTAAAGGTAGCATCACAGTCACAAGAAACTAAAGTAAAATGTGATTCTTGCATTTTTGGACTTCACTGGGTTTTGTTTTGTTTTATTTTGTTGCTTTATCTTTTTATCAGATCTGACCATATGTCAGAATAAAATAGCCAGATCTTCGTTTAATGCCCATGTTCTGATTAGGTTTAAGACAATCGTGTTGCTCTATCTTTTTCTTTCTCTATGCCTCATCCATTATTTTCCCTTTTCCTCTGTTCTGGGCTTCTTTTGAATTAGCCAAATGAAGTCTATTTTTGCTCGCTATGCAATTCTAAACTGGCATTTTTTTTTCCTGTTATGTCTAAAAGCTGCCTTTTTACCCTCTCGAAAAAGAAAGTTACTGTCACCATCAAGTTCCTCTCTTTGTAACTCAATGTCTTAGTCAGGGCTACTAGTGCTGTAATCAAACATCGTGACCAAAGCAACTTGGGGAGGCAAGGGTTTCGCTCACAGTTCCATATAAACGTTCATCACCAAAACCATCGAGGGCAGGAACCTGTATGCAGAGGCCATGGAGGGGGCTGCTTACTGGCCTGCTCCACATGCTTTCTTATAGAACCCAGGACCACCAGCCCAGGGATGGCTCCACCTACCTGAGCTGGTTTCCCCTCATCACTCACTAATTAAGAAAACGCCCTACAAGCTTGACTACATGATCTTTTGGAGGTATTTTCTTTAATTAAGGTTCCCTCCTTGTGATGACTTTGGCTTGTGTCAGGTTGACATAAAACTATCCAGCACAACTTTGTAACCATGTGATCAGCTGTAGTGGTAGGAGGTACTGAAAAGGAGGAGGCAGGGGATTCACAAGTTTGCAGTCAGTCTGCTCTATACCTGGAAGTGGCTCAGTCCTTAAAGCTCTTTTTGCTCTTCAGAAGACCAGAGCTCCATTCCCAGCACCCACACCAAGCAATTCACAGCCACCTACCATTCTAGTTCTGAGGAATTGCTACACTGTGTCTGCTGTGTGCGGCGAGGAAAGGGAAAGGATACACCAGTGGACTCATGAAGCAGTAAAATCTTTTATAATTCACTCCACATTAGCAGAGTCAGATTCATCAGGGCCACCAGACAAGGACTCAAGAGTCTTCTTTCTTCCGGCAGCTCCCAGTAGGGGCTTGTAGCAAGCATAAAACCCACAAGCATCTGAGCCAAGTTACAGTTACAATGTTTATCAATCAGAACTCAGGGATGAGGGACTTTCCCCGTGTTCCATCCGTGTCGACTGACATTGAATGTGTTTTTGCTCAACCAACCAAACTTACTTATCCTTTCTGTTAGGGACAGGCATTAAGTTTTGGGTGACTATTGTTGCTTAGAGAGGGAGTTGATCAGTTTAGATAAAAATTGAGTTTGAAGTCAAGATGGCAGCACTTGTGACAAGTTTCTTTTACCTGCTCCCAACAGTGGGCACTCGCGCACAGGCGCACACACACACACACACACACACACACACACACACACACACACACACCATTCATGTAAATAAAAACAAATTATTTAATTAAATGAATAAAAGATGCTAACTAGGTTTAAAGGGAGGGTTTTTTGGTGGTGGTGGTGTGTGTTACTCGGAATTGAACCCGGGAGATGTCTTGAAAAAAATTTTTTTTGACTTTGCATTGATGCACTAATGAGATCTTCAGAGATCTTGGTTGAGGCAAATGTATTTTGCCTGCGGGACAGGTAGGCATGCCTAGAGACCAGGACACGGATTGTAATAACGGCAGATCGAACAATGGCCTCCAGAAATGCTAATTCCTGGAATGTATAAATGTGTTAGGCTGTGTGGCAAAGAGTACTGAGTGTTACAAGTTAGGTGACCTTGAAATGGGGAGATTATCTTAGATCATCTGGAGGGTCCAGTATAATCACAATTTTAAAATAGGAAACAGAGCCCAACAAAGGCCAGAGAAAGGCTGGTGATGAGGGAGGCGGGAGCGGCGATGCTGTGACGAGCCTGTACAAACTAGAAAGTGTGAGGGAGCAGGGTCTTTCTCGCGGTGCAGAGCAGAATGTGGTGCAGGTGGCCCCTGAGTGGCCCATGAGAACCCTGCCGCAACCGAGGCACACAGCGCTGTACCGTGGTAAAACCGCTTCGCTCTAAGCCTCTGAGTCGTTATCAGCAGTGGCAGGAATCACGCATCTTCTGTCTGCCTTTGAGGGTCCCCTTTACCAGTACTTTGGATTCTCAGCATTTTAACACACCGTCCAACATTTTCCTCAGAAGATAATTCATAGAACAATTTTTTTTTTAAAAATGCGCCATTAAAGAGAAAAGCAATACCTGGTAAGAGGAGAAAATTTTAACCCTAAACAGTTGAATGTTTTATACAAAACAAAAATTTTCTGACGAAGGCAGACCATAAAATGTTCATCTCTGGTTAAGTGTAGTTAATATCAACAACACTTCCGAGAAATTATGCATTTTATCCAAGTCCTAAGGCTTTACAATAGAGAAAGAAAACCAAGTGCACACATTACAGCAGCTCCACGAGGGAACAGAGTTCACTAATCAATAATAAAAATGATACACACCACTTAATGACCCGAAGGTACTTTTCGCCTTACTTTGGCTTAATAAATTCATTTCAAGAATAATGCTTTACAACCAGAGCTTCCAGGGACTAAGCCACTACCTAAAGACTATACATGGACTGACCCTGGACTCTGACCTCATAGGTAGCAATGAATATCCTAGTAAAAGCACCAGTGGAAGGGGAAGCCCTGGGTCCTGCTAAGACTGAACCCCCAGTGAACTAGACTGTTGGGGGGAGGGCGGCAATGGGGGGAGGGTTGGGAGGGGAACACCCATAAGGAAGGGGAGGGGGGAGGGGGATGTTTGCCTGGAAACCAAAGAATTATTATTAAGTATTAAATAAATATAAAAAAAACTGAGAAAAAAAAGAATAATGCTTCAGAGCTAGAGATGCAGCTTGGTTGGTAGCGTGCCCACGTGTTATAACAAGGCCTGGTTTGATCCTCCGTATTAAATAAACTTGTCCTGATGGCACATGCCTAATATCATAGCATTTTTGAGGTGGTGAGTTTGAGACCAGCCTGTGCAAGTCAAAACTAGATCTCTCAAAAGGAAATGTTTTAATAATGCTATCCATTGATTCATCTAATAACTTTCTTTCGGGTGAGTGTGTGTGTTGTCTGAATGTGTGTACGTATACCTCATGCGTGCCTGGTGTTCACAGAGACCATCAGGTCCCTCGGAACTAGAGTTACAGAAGGTTGTAAGCTGCCACGTGGATGCTGGGAACTAAACCCAAGACCTCCTCAAGAGCAGCCAGTGCTTGTAACTACTGAGCTGTCTCTCCAGACCCTCATTTAATAACCTAGTATTCTATCTACATATAGACATACATTGACTTTTAAATTTTTCTTTCTAAAGAGCCTGGAGAACTTTTGTATATATAGCTCTAAATGGCAGAAAAATCCCCCCCAACAAAAATTCATCAAGAGGAACTATTCCAAAATAAAGCCTTTAGCCTACTCCAGCATCAAATGCAAACACCAAAGTGAGGAAATTTTGTTTCAGGCTAAAAGCCTCAGAATGATATTTTTATCTTTATGGGGTGCATATATGTATACATATGTGTATACATGAATGTGGGCATGTATATGTCACAACACATGTGCGGAGCCCACAGAACGTTAGGCATCTGTAGTAGAGCAGTGAGGGTTGAGAGCAGATTATACTGTGTGCATTAGGAAACTGTTCTGTAGAGAATGCATCAAAGGATCTCTTGACAGTCTGGCTTCTGGCTGGCCTTAAAAAGTGAGAGAACAAAAGAAAAGAGAGGGGAGCCAAGATAACCATTAATTTTTGTGAAAAGTCCCAAGACCTGTCAAATGCCTTCTCACATAATTCTAAATACCTAATTGTTCTTGCCCCTTCAAGCAGGCCAATAAACCTCCAGATTCTATACAATTTCTTCGGTTTATGTGTATTTTGTCGATGTACTATAAATAATCCATTTCCATGTTGAACCTCACTCAAATCAATTTGTGTATGCCATTGATATCCTGCTATCTTGACTAACATCTATACATGCCTCACATTTGTAATGTTTGTACAAAACCTCTGCATTATAGTCCAACTTTCATATTGTTATAGCAAATCTATGCTTTTTTATTTACTGTACAGATGTTTGATGGTTAGTGCTAATTGCCAATTTGATAGAATCCTAAATCACCTGGCTTCTGTGCATGCCCATAGGAAATTCTCTTGATTGTGGTGAGGTAGGAAAACCTGTCCACTGTGGGTAGTACCATTCCCTAGCAAGAATACTTGTCTGTATACTTGGAGAAAGGGAACTGAGCATTAGTATACATTCAGTGTTCTCTGCTTTCTGACCATGGATGCGATGTGACCTGTCACCTCGTGTTGCTGTGGCTTCCCCCCCCATCATAATGTACTACTTACTTGAACTATGATAATAAATAACTTCTTCCTACCTTTAATTGCTTTTTTAAGAGTATTTCCTCTTAGTATCAGGAAAATAAGTCAAGTCAGAAAATGGTTTCAAACAGTAGGGGAGTTACTATGATAAGCATGACTATGTGGTTGTAGTGGTTTGAATAGGAATGGTCCCCACAGACTCATAAATTTTAATGCTTCATCATTAGGGAATGGCATCATTTGACAGGGGTTGGGAGGTATGACTTTGTTAGAGTAAGTGCGGCCTTATTGGAGGAAGTGCAGTGTGGTGAGAACTTTGCTTTGTTTTTAAACACAGAAATAGTATAAGACTAGGTTTTCACTGCAATCCCAGGTATGAGATTTGGGCTGCTTCAGACTGTCCACAGCAGTTGATCATGGTTTTCCTCATGCTCTAGCAGAGACGTGATTCTGCCAGCTGCAGGTAGCTTCTACAAGTGAATGACATTTGGGATTCTGGGGACTTTTCTGAGGGTGTATAAATCTGAGGGTTCTAAGAATCGGGGAGCTATTGGTGGGCTGGTTGTTGTTTGCTATTGATCGCTGCTGTCAATCATAGTTTGTTAAGTAGTCATATACAAAGAAGGAACAAGAAGAAACTAAATGGAAGGGACAGACCGGATAAACAGTTCTCTGCACCCAAATCCCGTGGAAGGGAGAGCTAAACCTACAGAGAGGCAGACACACCTGGGAAACCAGAAGAGACTGCACTCTGCACACATATCTGACGCCAGAGGAAAACACCAAATGCCATCTGGAACCCTGGTGCACGGAGGCTCCCGAAAAGGGTGGCGCAGATCTTCCTGGTTGCTGCCGCCATGGAGAGGTCATAGGCAGCACCCCACGAGCAAACTTGAGCCTCGGGACCACAGGTAAGACCAACTTTTCTGCTGCAAGTGACCTGCCTGGTGAACACCAGACACAGGCCCTCAGGAACAGCTGAAGGCCTGTAGAGAGGAAAAACTACACGCCCGAAAGCAGAACATTCTGTCCCCATAACTGGCTGAAAGAAAACAGGAAAACAGGTCACAGCACTCCTGACACACAGGCTTATAGGACAGTCTAGCCACTGTCAGAAATAGCAGAACAAAGTAACACTAGAGATAATCTGATGGCGAGAGGCAAGCGCAGGAACCCAAGCAACAGAAACCAAGACTACATGGCATCATCAGAGCCCAATTCTCCCACCAAAGCAAACACGGAATATCAAAACACACCAGAAAAGCAAGATCTAGTTTCAAAATCATATTTGATCATGATGCTGGAGGACTTCAAGAAAGACGTGGAGAACTCCCTTAGAGAACAAGTAGAAGCCTACAGAGAGGAATCGCAAAAATCCCTGAAAGAATTCCAGGAAATCATAAATAAACAAGTAGAAGCCCATAGAGAGGAGTCACAAAAATCCCTGAAAGAATTCCAGGAAATCATAAATAAACAGTAGAAGCCCATAGAGAGGAGTCACACAAATCCCTGAAAGAATTCCAGGAAAACACAATCAAACAGCTGAAGGAATTAAAAATGGAAATAGAAGCAATCAAGAAAGAACACATGGAAACAACCCTGGATATAGAAAACCAAAAGAAGAGACAAGGAGCTGTAGATACGAGCTTCACCAACAGAATACAAGAGATGGAAGAGAGAATCTCAGGAGCAGAAGATTCCATAGAAATCATTGACTCAACTGTCAAAGATAATGTAAAGCGGAAGAAGCTACTGGTCCAAAACATACAGGAAATCCAGGACTCAATGAGAAGATCAAACCTAAGGATAATAGGTATAGAAGAGAGTGAAGACTCCCAGCTCAAAGGACCAGTAAATATCTTCAACAAAATCATAGAAGAAAACTTCCCTAACCTAAAAAAAGAGATACCCATAGGCATACAAGAAGCCTACAGAACTCCAAATAGATTGGACCAGAAAAGAAACACCTCCTGTCACATAATAGTCACAACACCAAACACACAAAATAAAGAAAGAATATTAAAAGCAGTAAGGGAAAAAGGTCAAGTAACATATAAAGGGAGACCTATCAGAATCACACCAGACTTCTCGCCAGAAACTATGAAGGCCAGAAGATCCTGGACTGATGTCATACAGACCCTAAGAGAACACAAATGCCAGCCCAGGTTACTGTATCCTGCAAAACTCTCAATTAACGTAGATGGAGAAACCAAGATATTCCATGACAAAACCAAATTTACACAATATCTTTCTACAAATCCAGCACTACAAAGGATAATAAATGGTAAAGCCCAACATAAGGAAGCAAGCTATACCCTAGAAGAAGCAAGAAACTAATCGTCTTGGCAACAAAACAATGAGAAGAAAAGCACACAAACATAACCTCACATCCAAATAGGAATATAACAGGAAGCAATAATCACTATTCCTTAATATCTCTCAACAACAATGGCCTCAACTCCCCAATAAAAAGACATAGATTAACAAACTGGATACGCAACGAGGACCCTGCATTCTGCTGCCTACAGGAAACACACCTCAGAGACAAAGACAGACACTACCTCAGAGTGAAAGGCTGGAAAACAACTTTCCAAGCAAATGGTCAAAAGAAGCAAGCTGGAGTAGCCATTCTAATATCAAATAAAATCAATTTTCAACTAAAAGTCATCAAAAAAGATAAGGAAGGACACTTCATATTCATCAAAGGAAAAATCCACCAAGATGAACTCTCAATCCTAAATATCTATGCCCCAAATAAAAGGGCACCTACATACGTAAAAGAAACCGTACTAAAGCTCAAAACACACATTGCACCTCACACAATAATAGTAGGAGATTTCAACACCCCACTCTCATCAATGGACAGATCATGGAAACAGAAATTAAACAGAGATGTAGACAGACTAAGAGAAGTCATGAGCCAAATGGACTTAACGGATATTTATAGAACATTCTATCCTAAAGCAAAAGGATATACCTTCTTCTCAGCTCCTCATGGTACTTTCTCCAAAATTGACCATATAATTGGTCAAAAAACGGGCCTCAACAGGTACAGAAAGATAGAAATAATCCCATGCGTGCTATCGGACCACCACGGCCTAAAACTGGTCTTCAATAACAATAAGGGAAGAATGCCCACATATACGTGGAAATTGAACAATGCTCTACTCAATGATAACCTGGTCAAGGAAGAAATAAAGAAAGAAATTAAAAACTTTTTAGAATTTAATGAAAATGAAGATACAACATACCCAAACTTATGGGACACAATGAAAGCTGTGCTAAGAGGAAAACTCATAGCGCTGAGTGCCTGCAGAAAGAAACAGGAAAGAGCATATGTCAGCAGCTTGACAGCACACCTAAAAGCTCTAGAACAAAAAGAAGCAAATACACCCAGGAGGAGTAGAAGGCAGGAAATAATCAAACTCAGAGCTGAAATCAACCAAGTAGAAACAAAAAGGACCATAGAAAGAATCAACAGAACCAAAAGTTGGTTCTTTCAGAAAATCAACAAGATAGATAAACCCTTAGCCAGACTAACGAGAGGACACAGAGAGTGTGTCCAAATTAACAAAATCAGAAATGAAAAGGGAGACATAACTACAGATTCAGAGGAAATTCAAAAAATCATCAGATCTTACTATAAAAGCCTATATTCAACAAAACTTGAAAATCTGCAGGAAATGGACAATTTCCTAGACAGATACCAGGTATCGAAGTTAAATCAGGAACAGATAAACCAGTTAAACAACCCCATAACTCCTAAGGAAATAGAAGCAGTCATTAAAGGTCTCCCAACCAAAAAGAGCCCAGGTCCAGACAGGTTTAGTGCAGAATTCTATCAGACCTTCATAGAAGACCTCATACCAATATTATCCAAACTATTCCACAAAATTGAAACAGATGGAGCACTACCGAATTCCTTCTATAAAGCCACAATTACTCTTATACCTAAACCACACAAAGACACAACAAAGAAAGAGAACTTCAGACCAATTTCCCTTATGAATATCGACGCAAAAATACTCAATAAAATTCTGGCAAACTGAATCCAAGAGCACATCAAAACAATCATCCACCATGATCAAGTAGGCTTCATCCCAGGCATGCAGGGATGGTTTAATATACGGAAAACCATCAACGTGATCCATTATATAAACAAACTGAAAGAACAAAACCACATGATCATTTCATTAGATGCTGAGAAAGCATTTGACAAAATTCAACACTCCTTCATGATAAAAGTCCTGGAAAGAATAGGAATTCAAGGCCCATACCTAAACATAGTAAAAGCCATATACAGCAAACCAGTTGCTAACAGTAAACTAAATGGAGAGAAACTTGAAGCAATCCCACTAAAATCAGGGACTAGACAAGGCTGCCCACTCTCTCCCTACTTATTCAGTATAGTTCTTGAAGTTCTAGCCAGAGCAATCAGACAACAAAAGGAGGTCAAGGGGATACAGATCGGAAAAGAAGAAGTCAAAATATCACTATTTGCAGATGATATGATAGTATATTTAAGTGATCCCAAAAGTTCCACCAGAGAACTACTAAAGTTGATAAACAACTTCAGCAAAGTGGCTGGGTATAAAATTAACTCAAATAAATCAGTAGCCTTCCTCTACAAAAAAGAGAAACTAGCCGAGAAAGAAATTAGGGAAACGACACCCTTCATAATAGACCCAAATAATATAAAGTACCTCGGTGTGACTTTAACCAAGCAAGTAAAAGATTTGTACAATAAGAACTTCAAGATACTGAAGAAAGAAATTGAAGAAGATCTCAGAAGATGGAAAGATCTCCCATGCTCATGGATTGGCAGGATTAATATAGTAAAAATGGCCATTTTACCAAAAGCAATCTACAGATTCAATGCAATCCCCATCAAAATACCAATCCAATTCTTCAAAGAGTTAGACAGAACAATTTGCAAATTCATCTGGAATAACAAAAAACCCAGGATAGCTAAAACTATCCTCAACAATAAAAGGACTTCAGGGGGAATCACTATCCCTGAACTCAAGCAGTATTACAGAGCAATAGTGATAAAAACTTCATGGTATTGGTACAGAGACAGACAGATAGACCAATGGAACAGAATTGAAGACCCAGAAATGAAGCCACACACCTATGGTCATTTGATTTTTGATAAAGGAGCCAAAACCATCCAAGGGAAAAAAGATAGCATTTTCAGCAAATGGTGCTGGTTCAACTGGAGGTCAACATGTAGAAGAATGCAGATAGATCCATGCTTATCACCCTGTACAAAGCTTAAGTCCAAGTGGATCAAGGACCTCCACATCAAACCAGACACACTCAAACTAATAGAAGAAAAACTAGGGAAGCATCTGGAACACATGGGCACTGGAAAAAATTTCCTGAACAAAACACCAATGGCTTATGCTCTAAGATCAAGAATCAACAACTGGGATCTCATAAAACTGCAAAGCTTCTGTAAGGCAAAGGACACTGTGGTTAGGACAAAATGGCAACCAACAGATTGGGAAAAGATCTTTACCAATCCTACAACAGATAGAGGCCTTATAGCCAAAATATACAAAGAACTCAAGAAGTTAGACCGCAGGGAGACAAATAACCCTATTAAAAAATGGGGTTCAGAGCTAAACAAAGAATTCACAGCTGAGGAATGCCGAATGGCTGAGAAGCACCTAAAGAAATGTTCAACATCTTTAGTCATAAGGGAAATGCAAATCAAAACAACCCTGAGATTTCACCTCACACCAGTGAGAATGGCTAAGATCAAAAACTCAGGGGACAACAGATGCTGGCGAGGATGTGGAGGAAGAGGAACACTCCTCCATTGTTGGTGGGATTGCAAACTGGTACAACCATTCTGGAAATCAGTCTGGAGAATCCTCAGAAAATTGGACATTGAACTGCCTGAGGATCCAGCTATACCTCTCTTGGGCATATACCCAAAAGATGCCCCAACATATAAAAAAGACACGTGCTCCACTATGTTCATTGCAGCCTTATTTATAATAGCCAGAAGCTGGAAAGAACCCAGATGCCCTTCAACAGAGGAATGGATACAGAAAATGTGGTACATCTACACAATGGAATATTACTCAGCTATCAAAAACAACGAGTTTATGAAATTCGTAGGCAAATGGTTGGAACTGGAAAACATCATCCTGAGTGAGCTAACCCAATCACAGAAAGACATACATGGTATGCACTCATTGATAAGTGGCTATTAGCCCAAATGCTTGAATTACCCTAGATGCCTAGAGCAAATGAAACTCAAGACGGATGATCAAAATGTGAATGCTTCACTCCTTCTTTAAAAGGGGAACAAGAATACCCTTGGCAGGGAAGAGAGAGGCAAAGATTAAAACAGAGACTGAAGGAACACCCATTCAGAGCCTGCCCCACATGTGGCCCATACATATATAGCCACCCAATTAGACAAGATGGATGAAGCAAAGAAGTGCAGACCGACAGGAGCCGGATGTAGATCGCTCCTAAGAGACACAGCCAGAATACAGCAAATACAGAGGCGAATGCCAGCAGCAAACCACTGAACTGAGAATAGGACCCCCGTTGAAGGAATCAGAGAAAGAACTGGAAGAGCTTGAAGGGGCTCGAGACTCCATATGTACAACAATGCCAAGCAACCAGAGCTTCCAGGGACTAAACCCCTACCCAAAGACTATACATGGACTGACCCTGGACTCTGACCTCATAGGTAGCAATGCATATCCTAGTAAGAGCACCAGTGGAAGGGGAAGCCCTGGGTCCTGCTAAGACTGAACCCCCAGTGAACTAGACTGGTGTGGGGAGGGCGGCAATGGGGGGAGGGTTGGGAGGGGAACACCCATAAGGAAGGGGAGGGGAGAGGGGGATGTTTGCCCGGATACCGGGAAAGGGAATAACACTTGAAATGTATATAAGAAATACTCAAGTTAATAAAAAAAAATGGGGTTCAGAGCTAAACAAAGAATTCACAGCTGAGGAATGCCGAATGGCTGAGAAACACCTAAAGAAATGTTCAACATCTTTAGTCATAAGGGAAATGCAAATCAAAACAACCCTGAGATTTCACCTCACACCAGTGCGATTGGCTAAGATCAAAAACTCAGGTGACAGCAGATGCTGGCGAGGATGTGGAGAAAGAGGAACACTCCTCCATTGTTGGTGGGATTGCAGACTGGTACAACCATTCTGGAAATCAGTCTGGAGGTTCCTCAGAAAATTGGACATTGAACTGCCTGAGGATCCAGCTATACCTCTCTTGGGCATATACCCAAAAGATGCCCCAACATATAAAAAAGACACGTGCTCCACTATGTTCATCGCAGCCTTATTTATAATAGCCACAAACTGGAAAGAACCCAGATGCCCTTCAACAGAGGAATGGATACAGAAAATGTGGTACATCTACACAATGTAATATTACTCAGCTATCAAAAACAACGAGTTTATGAAATTCGTAGGCAAATGGTTGGAACTGGAAAACATCATCCTGAGTGAGGTAACCCAATCACAGAAAAACACACATGGTATGCACTCATTGATAAGTGGCTATTAGCCCAAATGCTTGAATTACCCTAGATGCCTAGAACAAATGAAACTCAAGACGGATGATCAAAATGTGAATGCTTCACTCCTTCTTAAAAAGGGGAACAAGAATACCCTTGGCAGGGAATAGAGAGGCAAAGATTAAAACAGAGACTGAAGGAACACCCATTCAGAGCCTGCCCCACATGTGGCCCATACATATACAGCCACCCAATTAGACAAGATGGATGAAGCAAAGAAGTGCAGACCGACAGGAGCCGGATGTAGATCGCTCCTAAGAGACACAGCCAGAATACAGCAAATACAGAGGCGAATGCCAGCAGCAAACCACTGAATTGAGAATAGGACCCCCGTTGAAGGAATCAGAGAAAGAACTGGAAGAGCTTGAAGGGGCTGGAGACCCCAAAAGTACAACAATGCCAAGCAACCAGAGCTTCCAGGGACTAAGCCACTACCCAAAGACTATACATGGACTGACCCTGGACTCTGACCTCATATGTAGTAATGAATATCCTAGTAAGAGCACCAGTGGAAGGGGAAGCCCTGGGTCCTGCTAAGACTGAACCCCCAGTGAACTAGACTGTTGGGGGGAGGGCAACAAGGGGGGAGAATGGGGAGGGGAACACCCATAAAAAAGGGGAGGGGGGGATGATTGCTCGGAAACCAGGAAAGGGAATAACAGTCGAAATGTATATAAGAAATACTCAAGTTAATAATAATAAAAAAAAGGAAAAAAAGAAAAATAAAAAAGAAGAAGAAGAAGAAGAAACTAGATATACTGATGGTGAAGATCAAACTTGCCCCAAGGAACTTGATACCCCTAATCAATAGGAAGTAGTCAAACAATAACATCACCCCCTCTTCCTTCTATCATTTTTTTCTCTCTTACCTAGTGTTAGGGGTTGAAAGGGTTGAATAAGAATGGAATAAAGAAGCCAAAAGGCTGATTACAGTGTGTCACTAGGGGGTGGGATTTGGGTTTCAAATGTTGTTAGGCCCAGTGACTTTTTCTTTCTGCTGCCTGAAAATTCAAATGAAGAACTCTCAAGCTATTTCTCCAGACAGACCATTGATCTGTCTGCATGGCACCATGCATCCTGCTGTACTGACGATGGAGTAAACCTCTCAAATGTTGGCAAGTTCCAATGAAATGTTTTCCTTTATGCGAGTTGCCTGTGATCATGGTGCCTCTTCACAGTCAGAATGCTGGCTAAGATGGTGGTTGTTAGGCCATTGAAACTGTTTTGTGCCTAGAATGTGGAAGAGTTTGAACCTTTGGGTTATAAAGCCTATGAATGCTGTGAACAGAGTTGGTAAGATCTTGAGAGGCAGAAAGTTGAGAAATGTGGATTGTGAAGGCCTGACTGATGAAGTTTCATTGGAAACAACTCTATTAAGAATTGGACTTGGGGGTTTGGGGATTTAGCTCAGTGGTAGAGCGCTTGCCTAGCAAGTGCAAGGCCCTGGGTTCGGTCCTCAGCTCCAAAAAAAAAAAAAAAAAGAAGAAGAATTGGACTTGGGGCCATTTATATAATATTTTGGCCCATAATCTGGCTTAGATAATGGGCTAATTTATTTGGCAGAGGAAAGGTGTGAGAGTAGGTTTAAAGTGTCTGCTAAGAAGAGTACAGTAAACTGTACTTGTGGCAAGATGGGCTCCATTAAAGAGAAACCTGGTGCTCTGCACTGGGACAATAGGAAATGTATTTTGACAAGACCCCATCCACAAAAGGCCCTAATTTGATAAGATGCAAGTTTATGTGACAGGAGAAAGCTTGAACTGAGAATGCAGATGAAAGGGTTCCCTTGTAACCAAAATCAACTGCGTAGGACAGTGTTTCCCCAGGGCCAATACTCAGAAGCTCATACAACTGCAGTCCAAGAGCCAGGCTCCATCCTGAGCTGGCAGCGGAACTGGCAGTGCTGTCCACATGATACTGTTGTGGAGGCAAGGAAGGTAGAAGGTAGAGGGGGTCATGGAGCCTTGCTCTACAGTTTCAGAAAGCAGCAGAAGCCAGGCGATGTGTGGTGGCTTGGAGTCCCTTTGAGAAGGCCTTGAGAGACCATTGATTAGGCTACAGAGGTGAAGCACAGTAAGGACCTAACGATGTTGCAGATGCCGGGACCATGGGATGCCCACCAATGAGAGCTGCAGGCATACAGGGTATAGCTGGCCCAAGAGGAGCTTTTTATAATGAAAGTGGATAAGCTAAAGGGTCAGGACTGCTTAAGCCTTTGCTTCACCCTGACTCTTCCCTTTCTGAATAAGAAGTATATTAATTCTTTTTTATCTTACAGGAGCTCACAGTTAAAAGACTTCGGATTTTATTTATTTTGTGAGTATAAAGACATGCATGTACCTCGATGTACATGTGGAGATCAAAGGACAGTTTGATACTGATTTTTTTCTTTTACCTCGTAGGGCACAGGGATCAAAGCCAGGTCTTTGGGCTTGGCGTCAGGTACCATTTATCACACACTGAGCCATCTTACTACTCCAACTTCGGACTTTTAAAGTGTTAGAAGACTATGGAGACTTTTAAATCAGGACTGAATGAATTTTATGTTATAACACGGTCACGTATTTTGGAGACAAGATGAGGCCAGATGTTTGCTACTTTGTGGGTTCTTCTTTCTTCCACTCTTCTCCACCCCTTTTCTCCTACCCTTTTAACCCCCTAACACTAGATAGCCAGGGAAAAAAGGATAGAGGGGAAAGGAAAGAGATCAGGGTCAAAAAAGGGACAGTGGTGTCATTAGACTACTTCCTGCTGACTCGGGGCATTGACTTCCTTGGGGTAAGTTCAGTCCTCATCACCAGGATACCTTATTTGTTCTTCTTGTTGTTTCTTCTTTGCCCAAGACACTTAACAAACCACAAACAATAGCAACCAACCAACACTTGGGGCCCTGGGACTTATAGACCCTCTGAGAGTCCCCAGAATTCCAAACATCTTAAGTTTGCAGAAACTACCTGCGGCTGGCAAGCCATGCCCCTGCTGGAGCATGAGGCAAATCATAAGCAACTGCTGTGGACAGCCTGAAACAGCCCCACATCTCAGACCTGGGGTTAAAGTGAAAGAACATTCTTATATTTCTATGTTTTTTAAAGGAACCAAAATTCCTACTACACAGGAGGTAAAAGGTTATGGTTGAAAGTGGTATGTTTAAGTGTTAAGTTGACAAGGAGTGGAATTGTGGTAGTGTTAATTGTGTGCTTGACAGAATCTAAAGTCACCTAAGAGAGGCCACTGGACAAGCCTGTGGAGAGTTACTTTGATCATATTAACTGAAGCGGGAGGGTCTACTCACTATGGATGGTACTGTTCCCTCGGGAGGATCCTGGACAAGTAAAGAAAGGAAGCCGAGCATCAGTGTAAACAGTTGATCTGTTTCCTGACTATGAATACAATGTAGCTCTCTCAAGCTTGTGCTGCCATGACTTGTCCATCATGATGGCATGTACTCTTGAACTATACATGAGCTAAAATAAGTCCTTCCTGCCTTAAAGATATGTCTAACTTTTCAAATTGTAACATGATGCTTCCGTCTGCAAAGTTCATATTCTGAAAAACGGCATAATCAAATCACAAAACACCTCAATATTTTAAGAAAGTTTATGATTTTGTTTTGGGCCATATTTATAAATATGCTTGGCTACTTGTCATCATATGCAGCCTGTGGACCACAGGTTAGATACATTTGGATGCAATAAATCTACCTTTCCCTCTTGCTTATGCTTTTGTCCTTGAACAAATTCCTAGCAGCAGTATTTTTTTTAAACAAAGGTACATATTTAAGGCATTCATTGTTACAGAAAGAAGATTAGCCTCTTCAGTCCTGTTATATTCACACTGCTCAACTCTGTGAACTGAAACCATATCCAATGTCACCAAATTGCTAGCTGAAAAACTACTAAACAATTATCTCTTAATTTCAATTTCAGAAATTATACAGTAGCTTGTTTTCTGATATCTCCTTTGTCTTAGTTTTTTTTTTTTCTGTTGCTGTGACAAACTATTTTGACAAAAGCAACTTAAAAGCTGGCAAGAGGGCTCAGCAGGTAGAGGCCTTTGCTGCATGAGCTTGGTTTATTAGTTACTTTTCTGTTACTGTGATGAAAGTATCTTTTATTCCCCTGGTGTGATTGTTGTCTCAGACTTTCTGATTCATCTGGTAACCTAGGCCTAATTCCAGAAGCTTCTAGCCTCCATACAATCTACTCTAGGCCTAAAATATTTTCAGCCTCTGAGACTTACTGTTGAATAAGCTCACTCCTTCCTAGTCTTTCTGATCTCTGTCTAGCTGATTCAATCTGGTTTCTCTCTGGACCTCTCCTGAAATGCTCTACTTGGCCTCAAACTAACTCTGGCAATCTGTTCTAGTCTTCTGTCTCCTCCTCATCCTCTCTTTAATCTGTGTCTGACAAACTGCCACCTTCCTTTCCTTTTTTCTACTCTGCTCTCTCTTCTTGTGAGAGTTGGGAATATCCCATTCTGTCAAATCTTTCTCTGATTCACCACTTTGTCTTCCATTCAATTAGACTTTCAAACATGGTGCTTCCTTCTACAAATTAACTTTATCTTCATTGTTTGGGATTAAAGGTGTTTGCTAACGGTGTGTTTGCATTCCAGCCAGAGAGATTAAAGGTGTGTGCTAAGGGCTGAGCCACAACCCAACTAGAAACAGGTTTGTCTGTTTGTTTGTTTGTTGTTGTAAATAACACAATCTTGGGGTCCACAGTCAACCAAAATCCCAATATTTCAATTTACCAAATGAAGACTCAGGAGCCAGATGCTGTGGTAGAAACCTGCTAGCTCAGAGAAGCAGAGAAAGCACCCAGCTGACCTCCCTGCTCCACTGAGATCCCAGATGGAAAAAGCTCCTTCCCCTTCCCCACGCTGTCTTAAATGCCCTTCAACTCAAAGACTCTCCTTTCTCTTTCCTGGATTTTCTTATGTTCACTCCCTGTCAACTGGTCACTTGTGCCATCTCTTGACCTGCGGTGGACTTTATTTAGCTCTTGTTTACAGAAAACTTTTGGGTTAAGGGTGTGTGCTAGGCCAAGCCACACAGCAAGAAACAGATTTTTCCAGTTCACAATCTCAGGTTTCACAATGTGATCAAATATTCCACAACAAAACACCGTGACCAAGGCAACTTACAAAAGAAAATATTTATTTTGGCTTATGCTCTAACCTGAGGGTTAGAGAGCATGTTGGCCAGGACAGCATGGCAGTGTTGTGCCCGTTCAGGTAGCATTTTCGAACCCCAAAAGACCACCAAAGAACCAGTTCTAATGCAATCTTACAATGGCCTTTATTCAACTGGAGCTTGGGCTCACCACCATCACTGACACAGCAGGACAGGAGAGTAAAGCTCCAAGCCCAGTTGCAAGTAAGCATTTACAGAGGCAAGCAAACAAGCAAGGGGCATTCCAGCTTGGCACACGTCTAATTGGGAAGCTACTATGGAATCTGTTATCCTTCAAAATTAATGGCTGGTGCTGGGAGCCAAACCATGAACTTAACTTCTGCTTTCCTCCTGATTGATGGTTGTTAGGGGGTGACCTAGAAACTAGAGCTAGGAGCAGGCTTGTTAAGGAGTAACCTGGAGACCAGTACTAGGTGCAAGCTTGTTGGTTAACGCAAGTTCAACCTAAGAACCTTAGGTCAGGATCTCTAAGATAGAGCCTGAACCCCATGTGGAGTTGGTCCGATCTCTCAGCAGCAGGCAGAAGGTAGAGCGGCAGGAACTGGGAGCTTCTATCTCACATAAGCTACAAGCGCAGACAGAGCAACTGAAAATGGCACATCTTTAAACTCGAAGCCTGCTTCCAGGGACAGACTTCGTCCACGAGGTTACACCTTCTAAATGTCTCTCAGACAAGACCCTAAACTGGGTACCAAAGGGGCACGTTCTCATTCAAACCACCACACTTGGCAAACTTGATTCATTTCCCGGAACCCATGTAAAGTTGGAAGTAAGAATTAACTCCCCAAAGCTGTTCTCTGACCTTTGTGAGTACACCGAAGATTTGAGTGTGTGTGGGGGGAGGGGCCCAGACACACAATAAATAAATAAATAAACATTTACACTTATACGTTTCTGTGTGTACGTGTGTGCATACCATGGTGAACATGGAGGTCAGGAAACAACTTGCAGAAGTTGGCTCTTCTTTCCACTATGCTAAGCACAGGGGTTAAACTCCAGTTGCTAGTCTTGACCCAAGCTTTCGGTTTTGTTGTTTTTGTTTTGAATGTAAAGCGACATAAGAGATAAATGATTTAGCTGAGATAAATTTCACCGTGGTTCAGGATTCAAGGCAGCAGGAGCTTGAAGAAGCTGGACACACCATGTCTATTGTCAACAGACGAGTGGATGGATGCCAACTTCTGCTCAAGGTCTTCACTATGGTCCATAGCCTACAGTCGCCTGCCCACAACTAATACAAGCCTTTCCATCTCAACTAATGTAATAAAGATAACCCCCACACACACCAGCATGTCCAGTGGCCTGTGTCCCTGTTGATTCTAGAGTCTGTCAACTTCAAAATTAACTCGATCGATCACACCCTTCCTATCCAACACATCCCCCAAAATATAGCATTTTAACCAGTGAAATAGGCAGAGGAGATGGCTACAGAGTTACAGCACCTGTCTTCCAAGCGGGAATACTAAAGTTTGGGTTCCCAGAACCCACATAAATGCAGGTGTTGGTGCTTTCTCCTCCAAGGACAGATGACCCTTGGAACAAACCTGTACACCGACACAGGGCAATGATTTGATCAAGTGGGGTAAGAGTAACAGGACAAAGGGAACAGCCACAAAGGAGTTAAGATTGCCTTTGAAGGACAGTTGATTCTTTGGGTTCTTTTATAATTACTCAGAGGGAAGGAAGCACACAAAAGACTGCATACAAAGCAGGTGTCATTAGTGTTAAGTGACCGATACAATCAATCTCATTAAGGCCAGGATGAGGGTCAGACAACTAGATACATTAAGGTGTTCTTATTTTAAAAGATGAGAAGAATTAAAAGCATAAGAAGATCAAAGAACATTATACATTATACAAAAAAAAATCAAGATCATTCACATTCTAAAAACTAAAGATTAAGCAGAGAGGAAATGCTGACAATCAAAAGAGTACAGGCAAAAGCCCAAGATGCAGGCAAACACTGATGGTTTCCTTTTGAAAAGGACAAAGACGATTCAGTTAAAACACTGACTGAAGGGCTAGGTGTGTGAAGGTCTGAAGTGAACAGCAGGGCCTTCTGATCCTGTAGCAATTCATTGCGTACTTCAGGTACTGTTTTCCCACCCCCTCTGGGAAGCATGAATGACTGGTTCTGCTTTGGGTCTGTGCTGATTCAAACATCTCTTTTGTCTTTACATCACTCATAGAACTGAAAACTCCACTGAAATTTAAAAAAAAAAAAAACCTGACTTTACTATATTGCCGAGCTCCCCTCCCAACACACACACACACACACACACACACACACACACACACACACACACACATGTGCACACGGACATGCCTGCTGCTCCTCGAAAGGTGAGACACTGTCCAAGGTTGAAGCAATGTACAAACTTCTACTCCCTAGGTTTTCCTTAAAAAACCCATGTTAAGCTTTTCGATTATAAAATAGGTTTTATGGGTCTGGGGATATGACTCAGTACTTGTCATTCAAGTATAATGACTAGAGTTTGGACCCCTAATACAATAGAAAAGGCTGTTGATGCAATGGCCTGCCTGTAATCCTAGAGCTTGGGAGGCAGAGATAGGGGAACTCAGGCAAGCTGGCTAGGTAGTAGGCTCATGGAATCAGTGAGCTCTGGGTTCAGCCATAGACCCTGTATCAGTATATAAAGTGGAAAGTAATGTATGTGAGTCTCTGACCTACACACATTCTCTCTCTCTCTCTCTCTCTCTCTCTCTCTCTCTCTCTCTCTCTCTCTCTCACACACACACACACACACACACACACACACACACACACACACACTCATACATACAGATATATGTGGGGTGGAGAATTAAGAAAACACATTTTATAGGACTTTGGGAGATCCGATTCCATGGTAGAAGACTTTGCTAGGTGTAATACTGAGAGCTAGAGTAAGATGCCCTATGGCCTTCATTCTCTTCCCTCCTCTCCTCTTGACTGACCCAAATAATCTTTAAAACACAGAAAGAACAACAGATGGCGGGCAGAGAGTTTGTTGACCCCTGGCTTTAGGAACTGTGCTTATCCAACGATCTAACTAACTGAGCAGTACGAGGTAAACAAATGAATATGTTCCAAGTGCTCTCTTGTAAAATTAAATATTCCAACGAAGGACAAAGCAACTTAAAGATACATCATAAAGCCTGGTTTTCCCCCTCAGGTAGTCAAGAGGCAGCTTTCTAGACTCCCATTTCCAGGAACACAAATAGACATCTAAGCTGAAAACCTTAGACAGACAGGAAGGCCTGAGAACCAACAGAGAGATGAATAAAAATAAAAACCAAGTTCTAGTTTTCTTCTCTGTTGCTGTGACCAAAGCTTTGGGGAAGGAAGGGTTTATTCTGTCTTACGCTTGTAGGCCACTGTCATGGCCGATGAAAGGCAGAGCAGGGCGTGAAGGTGAACACACGGAACAGTGCTGCTTGCTGGCTCATTCTCTGGCTCGCTTTCAGGATCAGGCCCACCTAGCTTTCTTTTAGAGCCTGGGAAATGATGCCACCCACAGTGAACTGGGCCCTCCTGTACTAAAACAATCAAGACAATCCCTTCAGACATGTCCACAGACCAAGTGAATAAAGAGAACTACTCAATTAAGGCTTTTTAAAAAGGCAATTCTAGACAATTAACAGGTAGTACTAACCAGGACAGACCCTCCTTGACAGGCTCCCTGAATGACCCAGAGAAAAGATGACCTTCAGCGCTGGCTCCCACAGTAATGAGGCCACTCCCATCTGGGGCTACTGCCAACCAAGAAGTCAAAGCTCCCACCCTGACCCTGAAATAACACAAGGGTCAAAAGGGGCCAAGTGGGGAACCTGATGAGGTCGACAGTGTCCTTCAATTGACATTCCAGTGACAGGAGAAAAATATACTGAGGGGGAGGAGGTGTCAGCTAAGATAGATTAAAATAAGATCCAGAGTGTCAGAGGATAACATGAAAAAATCCGGATTCAGCAGAAAAATCACACCTCATCCCAACAAGATGAACAGGAAAAACTCAGACTCGAAGACAAAAGAGGAACAAAAGACACAAGCACTGAGCTGACAAAGATGTGGGAATTATCTCACAACAATTAAAGCTGCTGAGATCGGGAGTTGGGGATTTAGCTCAATGGTAGAGCGCTTGCCTAGCAGGCACAAGGCCCTGGGTTTGATCCTCAGCTCCGGGAAAAAAAAAAGTATTAAAATTGCTGAGATCTAAACAGACCAATAGCAATGATGAACACACCTGAAACAAGGGGGAGAAATGTGACTCAGAGGTTAAGAGCACTGACTGCTCTTCCAGAGGACCCAGGTTCAATTCCCTGCTCCTACATGGCTGCTCACAACTGCCTGTAACTCTAGTTCTAGGGTATCTAAGCCTTCTGCTGGCCTCTGCTGACACCCTATGCACTTGGCACGTATACATAATGCAGACAAACAGATAGAGATACAATTAAAATAAGTAGATAAGTCAATGACATAGAGAACTAAATATAAATGGTAAGCTAGTGGTTTGGGAAAATGAACAAAATAGAAAGCTAGTAGAAGGGTCCTGTTTTGTAAGCACTCTGTTAAGTCTACTTCGTGACCAAATCTGTATTTTAATTGGCATATTTTAACTCATTTAGTTAGTGTACAAAATAATGGGTTGCATTATGGCATGACTTTCAGTGAAGAACTGGCTGTTATTCTAATTAGTGTCTTGCTGCCCCAAATGTACAAGATATAAGGGTTATTTTTCTCTGGATATGCTCAAGATTTGATATTGTTCTTAGCTTTAAGAGTACAATTATAATGTCTTAGCACCGATTTATATTTCAGTACAGGGAATTGAACTCAAGACCTTGAAATACTAGGTAACAGGCTATCACTGCACTATAGCCATAGTATTTCTGAAAAAGAAATTGTTTGAAGGCCATTGAGATGGCTCAGAGGGTCAAGTGCTAGATGAGATGCAGTGGAAAAAGAAAGCTGACTCCTGTGACTGATTTTCTAGCCTCCACGTGGGCTCCATGACATGCATGCATATATATGCAGAAAGATTATCAGAGACGAATGTGAGTGTGTGTGTGTGTGTGTGTGTGTGTGTGTGTGTGTGTGTGTGTGTAATTTTCAAAATTTCAAGACAGGATCTTGCTAAGTTGCCCAGGTCAGCCTCAAATGACCTTCCTGACTTACCCCTTCCCCCAACACACACACACTGGATGGACTTGAGGGTTTGAGTTGATACCGAGAGATCTTCCTTGTTCCTCAGATTTCCAGCTTGTGTAGAGTTACATCTCTTGATAGTTTAGAGAATTTGTCAGACATTACTTATCTTAGTCCTTGTTCAATCAAGCCTCTTTTCTTCTCTCCTTCTAAGATTCTATTTAAACTGTGTTAGAGTATGAAAGGCAAGCCATACAGCAAGAATAAATATTTGTATGTTTTGGCAGTAACCAACACCTGTCTAATTGGGTTAATGCCTGCTCAACAGAGAAGAAATCATGCCTGATACTAGAGAACTAGCCACCTTCCCATTGTTGGTTTCTAGGAAGGTGTTTTGAGGTTGGTAATGCAAGTTACGAAGGTTGGAGGACATGACAAATCTTGGATGGTGATAGGAGAGTGATTTAAGGTATACCAGAGGAATAAAAAATGCTTCAGATCCAGTGTTCAGGGTTGTGCCAGGGTATGCATTGGAGAGACTGAAGGATGCTGGGAGACCCTGAAAGCCAGGTCTGCTTTGCTAGGTAAACTATGCACCTCAGCCCCAGTCTAAAGGTTTGAAACCAAACACCATGACTAGTGAGGTCATGGGTCTTAGAAAACATCTACATTGTGAAATATCAAAATTCAAGAGAAAAAGAAAATTAAATGAGTGATAACTGAACAGGGGGAAAATTAAAGTGATATTTGGGGATCTCTACATGTCTTTCTGAGTAGTTTAAGTTAAAACAGGAACATAGCTAAGCCAAATGGCACATACTTTGTTACCCAGCATGTGGAAGCTGAGGCAAGAGGATAATAAGTTTAAGACCAGCCTGGGTTACATAGTTAGACTGATGTGCCTCAAAGAAAGACTGGCAAAAAGAGAGGAGGTGACATGAAGGAATTGTGCAGTGACTGGGCTACTCGTGCTTGAGAAGTGAGTGTGTAAAGTGGAGCCTCAGTGAAGGCTTGTCAATCACATAAAGAGCTAACCATTCAACTACCCAGCAGCCCAGATACTTCAGTATTATCATGTAGTACAGAGACAAGATGACTTATATTTATTAAAAGAAAAGCCTGGACATGGACATTTATAGCAGTTTCATTTATAATAGCCAACAAAAGTTGGATTTTAAGGGTTAAAAAAAAGTTTTGACAGTGAGTTCCCTGTCTCAGCAGTAAAAAATGAAGCCAGCTACCAGTATAGACAGCCATCAGGATGGACATCCAGAGAGTTAGGCTGAGTGGGTGGGAAAGCTAATTTCCAAAAGTTATCCATTGAAATTTTTCATTTACAAAATAATCTTTAAATGAAAACGTTATGGAAATGGAAAACAGATGGTGCTCATGGAAGGTGAAGGAGGTTGAAGGTTGGGATGTGGGGAGAGGACAGCTCTTCAATGCCAATCAATGCTGGGGGGCCGGGGAGACACAGACCTGTAACCCAGCACGTGGGAGGCAGAGGCAGCTGGATCTCTGAGTTCCAGGCTAACAGAATGAGTTCCAGGACAGCCAGGGCTACAGAGAGAAAGGTTGGCAGAGGCACTCTGAGAGCTCCTGTGGTGATGGGCATGTCGGTATCCTTCGTGTGATCCCATACACATGTGATTGACAAGAACATTTTATTCCAGTGAGCTTTCTTGAGGCTGAAAATGCATTTAGGACATTAGCTTACTGGGCACTGTGGCTTAGCCTACTCTGCCTTAAACATGTTCAGAGCATGTTCCCATTGTCCCCAAAAATCATTAACATGAGAGGGATTTGATAAAAGGGCTGACTGTTGGGGTTGGGGATTTAGCTCAGTGGTAGAGCGCTTGCCTAGCATGCGCAAGGCCCTGGGTTCGGTCCCCAGCTCCAAAAAAAAAGGGGGGGCTGACTGTGGCACGTACACAGACGTAATAGAAAAACACAAGAAACAGCATGCCAAACACACAGGCAACTCAGCATACTACAGGACACCATCTGTCCACGGGATTGCATGGTTGACTGAGAACTGAAGCCAAAGCTTACTGCTGTCACCCAGCATCATGAGAGAGAGATTCCATACTGCATAACCATCTCAGGAAAAAATTCAATTTTGGGAAGAGCAGTTACTAAGATCTGTGAGATGGCTGAACATCTCCAATAGCATTATTAATATTATATATATTTATATATAATATATTTGCTAGTTGTACTGTTTGCCTGTCAATGCCAGTAAGGACCATATGCTCTACTCTCTCTTTTCACCAGTGGTGTGCAGAGGCCACCTCCCATATCACAGCAGAAGGGGTTGGGGATTTAGCTCAGCGGTAGAGCACTTGCCTAGCAAGCGCCAGGCCCTGGGTTCAATCCCCAGCTCCAAAAAAAAAAAAAGAAAAGAAAAGAAAAGAAAAAAAAACAAGTTAACGACCTCATATCACAGCAGAGTAGGATTTCTGGAAATTTGCAAGCTGGTTGTTAAATTACTTGTTATTAAAGTTATAAAGACTTAGAATTAAATAAACTATATTAACACCAAAGAAAATACAGCTTAACTTATTGCTTAATTATTTTTACTACATGTTATTATCTACACTTCAATATATTATATTTTTATGTATGATAATTTTATACACATGCACACATACACATATAGAACACTGTTTGGCATAATACTACATTACTCTATAATAGTATAATAATGTGCATCTCTTCTTTTGCTGTTGTTGAGCTTAGGGTCTTGGTCTTGCTATGTTGATGTCAACTTGACACAAGCTGGAGTTATCACAGAGAAAGGAGCCTCTGTTGAGGAAATACCTCCATGAGACCCAGCTGTAAGGCATTTTCTCAACTAGTGATCCAGGGGAGAGGACCCAGCCCATTGTGGGTGGTGCCGTCCCTGGGCTGGTGGTCTTGGGTTCTATAAGAGAACAAGCTGAGCAGGCCAGGGGAAGAAAGCCAGTAGGAACATCCCTCCATGGCCTCTGCATCAGCTCCTGCTTCCTGACCTGCTTGAGTTCCAGTCCTGACTTCCTTTGGTGATGAACAGCAATGTGGAAGTGTAAGCTGAATAAACGCTTTCCTCCCCAACCTGCTTCTTGGTCATGATGTTTGTGCAGGAATAGAAGACAGTCGATCAGATAGACCTTGAACCGGAGCTCCTGAGTGTTGGCATTGTGTGTGTCCTAGCTTACATTTCTTGTATCAACACCATATTCAGTGGCATCCTGTCAGTAGCTTCAAATCATCCATAGCGGAACTGTCTACACTAAGGAAGTCAGTGAAGGCTAGAAATCAAGACTAATGTTTTTGTTGACCATGATAGTCTTAGCGTAAAGAGTTGAAGGAAGGCAACATTATCCCGAGAAAATTACTTGAAAGTGCATTGTGCTGTAACCATTATAAGTAGCCTCCCCCAAATGAGAAAATATTTGAAAGCTATTACTTAATTCATTGAAATTCTTACATCATTGACAAGTGAGTGAACTGCTCATCCTTTTAAGACTTATTCTATTTTTGGAAATTATGTGTAAATGGGGGGTAAGGGTTGGGGTGCGTGAGTAACATGCCGAAGAGTCCAGAGAGGTGTCAAATACCCTGGAGATGGAGTTACAGTCAATTAGGAGCTAACAACGTAGGTACTGGGCCCTGAAGTTGGGTCCTCTGGAAGAGCAGTAAGCCTGTCTAAGCAGTAACACAAGGCTAATCCTACCAGTGACACAGACAGCTCTCAGTACCTAGCCTGCTTACCTTGTTTCATCTGTCATTAACTCATTAACAACAACATCAATCAACATCTGTGTCAGAAAGCTCACTCCTCAGTAACATGAGCCAATCTTGACTCAGTCTGCTAATGTCAGGACAGATCATAGTGTGGTTTGTTTTACACTGTTGTTGCAAAGATAATTCTAAAGAACCGTGGAGATTTAGCAAGAAACAGCACCTCACACTGAAGTTATATTTGTAGCCTACAAAACAAAGCGTTATAATTTAAAAATGGCGTTGCTACCATCTGTTGGTCTCAGACATACGGTTAAAAAAAATAGTATTTACCTGTCCTGATCTGAAAGTCTTTCTTCGTCATTTTAGTCACCACAACCTTATCCTCTTTTAGGGAGCAAAATTAAAATATAGTTCTTTTCTAAAGTATTATATAAGATTAAGTATCTTATAACTTAAACATTTTATAATTAAATTTATTTTCTTTTTACACTTTTACTTCTGTTTGTTTGTTAGATGGATTCTTATATTACAGCTCAGGCTGGTCTTGAACTGTTGATGTTCTTGCTTCAGCCTCCCAAGGGCCAGGATTATAGGTTTGAGCCACCACAGTCAGTTTAATTCACTCTCTGCATTTCAATTAACTATATTTAAATTGCACACACCTTTATCAGTCATTGTGAGTGGGATGCATAATCTTAGTAAACTTGACTACATTTGGGATCAATTAAAACCAAGATGCTGGGCACACCTGTGAGGGATTTTCTTAAGCCAATTATTTAAAGGAAGAAGGCAGACCCTAAATCCGCCCAGACCCAGTGGCAGCCCATATAAAAGCACAAACTTAATTTATGACTTCTGATCCTTTAGCAGACCAACAAAGACAATAAAAGTAAATATAACACGAGAGGATTGTGTTTAATGTGTGTATGTGGTGCATGTATGAATGCATAAAGGTGTACTTAGGATACAGGGACCAATCGGTTTGGAAAAGCTCTGCCCTTGTTCACCCAAAAGGCTTCCTTAGCACTGACCCTCCGGCTTCATCTTGGGGTTTGCTCCCTATCTACTAAGTCAGACCTCTGTGAAACCAAACCCTTTTATCCCTGGACTCCATTCCAGATGCCTAGGGGAGAACATCTGGCCCTGGGAAGGGGTTGAAAGGGTGAGAAAATCCAGCGAGTTTCCAGTCCTCCCATTCGCTCGTTCAGGAACGTATCTCACTCATTCTTGAGACTGAACTCACAGTGCTCAGGGGTTTTCAGGTGACCAGTACCTCCTTAGTCCCAGGATTCATTACCTGATCCAGGAAATGACAGGAAATTGAGAGGTCTCAGATATGTCCTTTCTACTATATAAGCAGTCTGTTCTCTAACTACCTGGCATTGTAACTTAAGAGCCCAAAGTGCCCTCTGCTGGTGGTCACTGTTAGTCACTGCAGTTAAAAAAAAACCAAATAAAAATAAAAATACTGCAGAACGCGCTGGTACACAGGGCTTACGTAGTTCACACATGGTTATACTGCAGTCCCGATTATGTGCTCCAACTGATAAAATGGACTTCAAGCCCCATAAGTCAGGCAATTCTAAATTTTAACCTAACGTTTAAACCGTTCCTTTCTAAGTTTGTTTTCAATTATTACAAACAAATCCACACAATTCGAACAGAGAAGTCACTTCTAACTACCGAGAAAGTTGCTAGAATACCTGTCCTCAAACTTTGCATTATGTACAGTCGTAGTTCCAAATTACTATAGTAGGTGTCCACGTGGACAAGCACACAACCTGAGGTACAGGGTGGCCAATCAGCATCTCTCCTCAGTGAGACTGAACAGGCGCTGGGCCACCCGCCACCTTTCAGGTGCTGTCCCACATGTCTACCACCTAAGAATCAGGACTATGGTTTGCATATGCTTGGCCCAGGGAGTGGCACTATTAGAGGTGTGGCCTTGTTGGAGTAGGTGTGTCGCTCTGGGTATGGGCTTTTAAGACCCTTATCCTAGCTGCCTGAAAGCCAATATTCTACTAGCAACCTTCAGATGAAGATATAGGACTCTCAGTTCCTCCTGCACCATGCCTGCCTGGATGCTGCCATATTCCTGCCTTGATGATAATGAACTGAACCTCTGAGCCTGTAAGCCAGCCCCAATTGATATCCTTATAAGAAAAAAAAAGAGTCATTACTATAAGAAAGCATAAAAATTATATCCTGGAATCTTTTAAAAGACTTATTTGTACATGGATAGGTATTTTGCCTGCAAACAGATCTGTGCACTAAGTGTACACAGGTGCCAGAAGAGGGCGATGGATTCTAATACTGGGGATACACAGTCAAGAGCAGCCATGTGAGTGATGAGGACCTAGGTCTTCTAGGAGAGCAGCGGGTACCCTTAACCACAGAGCCGTCTCTCCAGCGCCAATTCCTGGGATTATTAAAATTAAGTTTGTATGTTGCTAATAATGTCATTGACTACTATTCTATGAACTTCGATTTAAAAGAGAATTAATAGGTTAGTGGACTATTTTGGCGAGTAAGGGCACTTGCTACCAAGTCTGATGATCTAAGTTGGTTTCACAGAGCGGAAGAACATAACTGACTCCATGAATTATCCTCTAACCTCCACACTCACCCATGCATGAATCCTTACCATATTCATACACATAAAAAATAAGCAAATTGTATGAAGTCAGGTGGAGTAGCAAAATAGGATCATGAAAACTCAGATCGTTTGAATGAATTATTGCTAGACTATTTATTCCTATGTAAGCATAATCATAAAGAAGATCATCTAAAATACCACCATCATGTCTTTATTTCAAAGCTACTTTGTGGGGCTGGCAAGATGGCTTAGCAAGGAAAAGCACTTGCCACCAAGCCCAGTGGCTTGCGTTCAATCCTTGGGCCCCATACGGCCGAAGGAGGGAACACACTCCCACAAGTTGTCTCTGACCTCCGTATATAGGTATGCACACATAAATAATGGGACACAAAATGTAAGGCTGCTTTTACAGTAGACTTGCATTTACAGTAGAAAAATTCTAGAAAACCTGTATTTCCTAAGTTCTAAGACTCTAATAATATTATGCCTATAAACCGAGGTCATTAAAAGCTTTCCATAACTTTGGGCATAACTAAATAGGTCAATGATAATGTTTATTCTATAAGAATTTAAGAAAAAAATCTAATGTAGATCTTTCTGTAAAAGTGAATGAAGCTCAGGGAGAGCACTCACTTAATATGTCAAGGCCCCGCACCGCATCCCAGCACTGAGAGATTTTTTTTTTAAAAACCATGAAATAATTCTTGTTGCAATAAAATACATATTAATTTGCTGTGTGTGAAATGTCTGCATTGTCAGTTAGGGCTGGGTGTGAGAGCTCACAGTTGCAATGCACCCAGGAGGCTACAGCGGAAGGATTGGGTGCTCAAGGCCGGATTGGGCAACAAGGTAAGACCCTGTGTCATAGAAGAAAGCAAAGCTAATGATGCTCCTAACAATATCCTAGAAAATCTAATGACGTTAAGCAGATGATTAGGTCTACAAAGCAGATGTCTTTTATTAAAAGGTCATTTTTAAAAGCAAATTTATTTTAACGATTTCACAGATAAAATCAGGGAAGTGTGGAGCAAAAACCCTTAACATGGTTTTTGAATCAATAGACAAATATGAACTGTATTCCTGCCACATCCCCTCAAAGCACTTTCATCTGTATGAAAGTTCTAGCATTTCTTTGTTTAACTGAATACTTTGTTTCTATAGTAACTCCAAAGCAATAATTGGCTGCAACTTCTCTAAGCCTTTAACATTGCGGATTCTCTTCAGTTAGTAAACAGTAATAAAATATAATCCTTGTTTAGAACTTCATCATCTCCCTGAATATCCCTTAATTAGTATGCAATAGGATTAAATTCAACTGTAGCCTCATTACAAGATTTGGAATAATTAGGAGGAAAAATCCAAATTCTAAACCAAGCACATGCATCTTGTAGGAGCTGGCTGCCACCTTCAGGTTTTAACCAAATGCGTGGAAATGAGAGCTTTTATTACATTTCCTGGAGACAGCCCCTAAGGAGTGTAGTTGAAATATTATTGTCTTTAAAAGGAAAATACTATTTAAGTTAGCCTGTGGCACAAATGTCTTGGGAGGGGCCTTTCTGTCTTGTCTTTACGTCTGATGTGACTCACTCCGATGACATGTAGTTGGAAATGAAAACCAACGTTTATTTGATCGGTCCCTTTAACTGCAGTTGTAAAGTAGAAGCTCCTACAACACTGCCCCAAATACAAGTGTTTTTAAAGGCTGAGTCTAATGAACAATTCTTAGAACTAGTTTAAGGCCAAGAATCATGACACATCCTGTAATCCCAAAACTTTGGAAATAGAAGAGGATTGGGAGCTCCAGGTCCTCTAACTACAGGAAAATCCTGTCTCAAAAGAACCAAAAAGCACCAGTAGGATGACTCAGTGGGTATAGGCACTTGCCACACAAGCCTGATGACCTGAGTTCTCTCCCCACAATCCACATGGTAAAGAACCAGCTCCACAAAGCTATCCTCTGACCTGCACATGTGTGTTGTAGTGCGCGCGCGCGCGCACGCACACACACACACACACACACACGTGCATGTGTGTGCGTGAATAGATCTTAAATTAAACTGTACTAAAAGAACTGTCTTACATGTTCCATGTACCAAGGACTGGAGAGATGGCTCAGAAGCTAAGAGCACTTCTTGTTTCTTTCCCAGCACCCACATTGGTGGATCATGACCACTTTTAATTCCAGTTGCCGGGGTTTCTATGTTTTCTTCTAGTTTCCAAAGACACTCATCACACAGATACACATAAATAAAAACAAAACCTTTCTTTAAAAAATAAATCAATGTTTTATAGATGGATGGCCCCCCAAGCAAAGTCAAAAGGAACTCACATTAACCAAGCTGAGCTTCTCATATACCACCAGCCATGAGTAAGCACACCAGGAGGAATGGCAAGCCTCTGAGTAGGACAGTCTCCGAAAGGACTCATGGGCTTATAGTAGGATTGTTGTTATTATTAAACTTCAGTAGAGTTCCAGGAGGGGGCTTTGTCCTAGATAAGAAGCTCACAGGAGAGCATAAAACAGTGATTGGGAAATGTTATTACTGTTAATAGGGCCAGATGAAGGGAATAAAGGCAAAGCCCACTTAGCAAAGCAGCACTTACACAGTCCAAGAGGGAATGCTCGGCCTTCTTGAGCTCTACAGTAGACCTTTTTAAATGTAATATTTTTATTGGTTCTTTGGGAATTTCACATCATGCATCCCAATACTTCCCAATTCTTCCATATCCTCCTCCAACCCTTGAGAATCCCCCCCCTGCAAAAAGTAAGTAAAAGAAGAATAAAAAATCTTAGGGCTGGAGAGATAGCTCAGTGGATAAGAGCACTGACTGCTCTTTCAGAGGTCCTGAGTTCAAATCCTAGCAACCACATGGTGGCTCATGAGATCTGATGCCCTCTTCTGGTATGTCTGAAGACAGCTACAGTGTGCTCATATCTAATAAATAAATAAATCTTTAAAAAATGTTTTAAGACAAGCCCAAATTGTGTTGTCTATATGCTCACTGGAACATGGTCAAATTCAGTGGCCTGTACCTTAAATAGAACTGAGTCCTTCCCCTCCTGCACCTCCACCAGAAGCCATCAATTGGGGAGGGCTACACTTCAACATCCTTACCACACTTTTAAAGAGTTCTCTTCAATGGCTTCCTGTTTAGACTGTTATTTATTCTCAGGGAGGGGGAGAAGCTCATGGAAGCCTCCCATGTTCGTCTTTCTCAACTGTACATCTGCAGTCATCAATATCGCTGCGAGAGAGTCCGTGGGAGCATGGATCCTGGGTGCCTATATGGTTTCTGACAACAGCACAGACCATGATCATGGCCCTAAATGCAGGAGGACCACAGACCCATACAAGGGCCTCGGAGACAGCCTGGACCATGGACAGCTACATGGCCTCTGGTAGGAACACGGGCCACTCAGATCAATATGGTCCCCAGCAGCACAGCCCTCAGACAACAACATGGCTTCAGGCTGCAGCATGGACCATGGTGGTTCACAGGATTTTTGGCAGTAGATAGCACAGGCTATGAACATCAACCCAGAGCTTGGCTGCAGTAGGACCACGGATCCAGATATGATCCCTGGTGGCAGGCCTGGACATTATCATGGCCTCTGGGTAGCAGCACGGGTCGCCCAGCTTAGCATGTCTGCAGCAGCTGCAGCAGCAGCAGCAGCACAGCCCAGGGACCGAGAAATGGCCTCAGGCAACAGCATAGACCACAGTCCTCTCCTAGTCTTTGGTGGTAATTCAGACCACAGGCATCAAGGCAGACCACAGCTGCAGTAGAACCACAGACCTGACATGACCTTCAATAGCAGGACAGACCAAGGACATCAATGTGGCCCAGGTGGCTGCTCTGGCCACTCATATCAGCATGCCCTCAAAGCAACATGGCTCATAGGTATGAACAAGGCTTCAGGACACAGCATAGATCATAGGCATCCACATGGCCTTAGGTGGTAACATGGATCACAGACAACCCTTACCCAGAATGCATCAGGACCTCTGACCCACACGTGGCCCTAAGTGGCAGCATGAACCAAGGACATCAGCATGGCCCGAGGCAGTTGCATGGGCCACTCACTTCAACATAGCCCCCAGTAGCACCACAGCCCACAGACATCAACATGGCCACAGACTGTATCAGGACCACCACCCACTCATGACCCTCAGCAGCAGCATGGACCACAGGCCTCAGGCCACTCACACCAACATCCCTACTCCCCAGGCAGCAAAGCCCAAGCACATCACCAAGGCTTCAGTCAGACTGCATACGCCCCTATGGATCTCAGGCTTCATCATGGCCTGGGGCAGCAGCATGGACCACAGACACCAACATGGCTTCCAGTGATACCACAGTCCACAGCGATCCTTCAAGGAGGTCCAATTCAAAAATGAACTGTTCTTCGTCTTGGGTCTCCACTGTTGCCCAGACCCACTGCAATCCCTCATGCTGGGTGGTGTGTTCTGGAACTGAGTCTGTATCTGTGTAAACTCCAGGTTGGTATACACCACCGTGCTAACCCTACTGGATAAGGACATACTGTTCTGCTACCAAGCTCAGCCCTACGTCTCCAGTTCCACCTCTCTTCACATTGTGTGTATCACTCCATTCTCTTTCCCACATCTCTCTTGACCATTCATTTGTTCTTCGTAGTGGCACCCACCTGGTGAGGCAGCATGGTCTGGCTGGCTTCTACTGGGCCCTCCTAGCCCAGAGAGATCCTTATGTCTATAGTTAGGCAAGCTTATAGACATGGAGAGAACTTTATTTCTTTTCATCCCCAACAGAGTGGCCTCGCTGGATGCTGACTTGTGTTGACGATGTTGACTGTTGATGCTCTATAAGAGAATACAGAGCCTACCAATGAGGTCCAGGTAGTTTCTACTTAGATCTCTCTCTCTCTCTCTCTCTCTCTCTCTCTCTCTCTCTCTCTCTCTCTCTCTTATGTCTGTGTGTGTGTGTGTGTGTGTGTGTGTGTAAGAGAGAGAGAGAGAGAGAGAGAGAGAGAGAGAAAGGAAGAAAGAAAGAAAAGAAAGACAGAAAGAAAGAAAGACAGAAAGACAGAAAGACAGAATATTCCGTAAAGACTTTAGGTTTTGACTTTGAATCTATAGTTGAAAGTATAAAGTTTATTATGATCTTCAAGATGGAAATCAATAGAGGATGACGATCTCAAACAGTGATTCTCAACCTGTTGGTCACAACCCCTTTGGGGAGGTATTACGCATCAGATATCCTGCGTATCAGATATTCACATTATGATTCATAACAGTAGCAAAATTACAGTTGTGAAGTAACAACAAAAATAACCACTGCGTGAGAGACTATATTAAAGGGCCATGGCATTAGGAAGGCTGACAAGCACTGATCTAGAATTTGTCACGTGTTTCACGACTGTGAGACTGGCTAAAGATAATTTAGAAAGAGGCAGCCTTGCCAGAAGTAACTGTAACACAAGGAAGCCTTGAGTACAGTCGGCAAGTTCAATGCCAAGGAGCTGCTATCTCTCAGCTCTTTCCACAGGAGAAAACCTTGCCTACCATTCTCAGCTGTTACTATCCCGGCTTCAACATCAGAGGTATATGATTCTCTTTCCTCAGTCAGTGAAGGGTGCAAGGAAGGGCTATGTGTCAACTCATCAAGAAACTGGGACTTAGATCAGACAGATTAGAGTAGGGGTGTTCTCACCAGAACTGCATTGTCCAATCAGGCAAGAAACATTCATTGACAAAAGCAGAAACAGGGTGCTGCATCAGCAGAGAGAGTCAAGTCCAGCTGGGAGCAAGGAACAAAGCTCGGTGCTGGGTTTTAGAAATACTGTTAACACTTTCTACAGAAAAAAAGTTGGGCTATCACAATTGTTCCAGTAAAATATACCAGGGGCATGAGGAAGAGGAGAAAGAAGACAATTGCAGAAAAATGCCTGTTAGAATCTGTGAGAATGGACAATGACAGGGTCTGTGAAGTGAATAAAATATATAGTGGGCCATAGACTCAAAGGACTCTATACTCTACCACAGAGACTCTTGCTCATCCATGTGCTCTATTCTTAATAAGCAGAAATTAGAAACAACCTAGACATCCATCAACAGATGAATGGATAATAAAAATGTGGTACACTTACACAATACAATATCACTCCGCTGTTAAAAATCAAATTCTGGCTGAAAAGATGGCTTAGTGGTTAAGAGCACTGACTGCTCTTCCAGAGGTCCTGAGTTCAATTCCCAGCAACCACATGGTGGCTCACAACCATCTGTAAGGAGATCTGGTGCCCTCTTCTGGTGTGTCTAAGACAGTTACAGTGTACGCAAATACATTAAATAAATAAATCTTTTTTAAAAATGAAATTCCCAGGTAAATGGATGTAGTTAGAAAAAAATCATCTGCAGTGATGTACCCCAGACTCAAAATAACAAATTTTGTATGTATATATGTATGTTTTATGTGTTATATTACATACATTCAATAGCTTTTAAGCCTTCAATAGGCATGCTGTAATTCATATAACCACAGAATTTAGGTATAGAGTAAGGGACTGGGGGGAGGGGAGGCTCTCCCAAGGAAGAGGAAATAGAATATATAGTAATGGAGAGACGGAGGGAAACTAGAATGAGAATCACCCAGGGAGAGGGAGGAAAGATGGAAATAAAGGAGAGAATACTGGAGGGACACACACTAGGGGCCATTGAGGGGATACATGAAGACCCACTACTGTAGAAGCTTCTTAAAATATATACACATATAAAAGAAATATAAAGTCACCCAGTGCTTCAACTCAACAACTTTTACCAAGTGAGACTTCCAGTGCCAGATATGGACTAAATATAATTGAGTTTGGCCAAAGGGGCTCCATGGGAACCCCAAAACAGCTCAGGCTGTTGCCAAGGCTGATTAATGCTTGTTCTCCACAAACCGACGGTAAGGCCCCATTGCTGAAGACAACACTTAATGTATCTCACTGAATGCTGAGAAGTTAACCTGGTACCCAACTAGAGCCTTCACCCCCCACTGACCAGTATCCATGATACTAGGAAGTAATTTGCACATTAAGAGAAAAGAAGGGTAACCACCAACCCCGCTACAAACCCTGCAATCTACAATGGTGACCACCTGCATGACTCACTGGTGCAATAGTGGTACAAACATCAAAGGTAACCAACCACAGTCTGATTGGATTTAAGGCCCACTCCACAAGATGGAACCCACACCTGACACTGCTTGGATGACCTAGAACCTGAGACTACATAGGCCCAGGGTGCAAAAAAAAAAAAGAAAAGAAAAGAAAAGAAAAAAGAAAACCAAATACTATTATGTTCCACTAAAGGTGCACAAAAACAAAATGTTCCTAAAGATATTCTAATACACCTATAAACCAGTGCCTCACTAGGCCATGATCTGAGAAGCTTCCTCTTGCAGGAGATAGTAATAAAGAGACCCCCAGCCAGACAATGTGTAGAGTAAGAGATTTTGAAACACTCAGTCCTAAATGGGAGGTCTTCACCAACCCCTCCCCTCAGGGCTCAGGGAACTATGAGGAAGAGGAGGCAGAAAAATTGTTAAGAGCCAGAGGGGATGGAAGACAAGGAAACAAGGCCTTCTAGACACATGACTGAAACACATGAAATCAGAGACCATGGAAAGACACATAGGGGCTGCACAGATTCGAGCCAGCAGGCCAGAGTGTTGAGAGGGGGAAGAGCACATGAGCTCCAATCCTTAACAAAGAAGCTGTCTCCAACTGTTAACTGCTCAAAATGGGAAAAATAGCTGTAGGGGTTTAAATGAAAATGGCCTCATAGGTTCATAGATTAAATGCTTGGTCATCAAATGACCAAGTGGTATTACTTGAGAGGTATTAGGAGGTGTGGCCTTGTTAAAGGAAGTATGCCACCAGGGATGGGCTTTGGAATTTCAAAAGTCCAAGCCAGTCCTTATTGGTTTTTTTTCCTGCTGCCTTTAGATCCTGATGCAGGACTCTCAGATGTTTCTCCAGCACTGTGTCTGACTGCATACACCGCTCTCCCCACCATGAAGACAATGGACTAATCTTATGAAACTGTAAGCAGCACTAACTAAATGCTTTCCTTTATAAGAGCTGCTATGGACATGGTATCTCTTCACTGCAATAGAACACTGACTAAGATAGTTTTCTCCAGAGGAGTCTGTCTCAGTGGGTATATAAAACACACTAATGGCAGGCCCATGCCCAGGAATAAATGGCCAACACAAAACAAACTGAATAGTATTTTTTGTAGATTTTTCTGTCTTATCTTGCTTTGTTTGGGCTTTTTAAAGAAAGCTTACTGGTCTTTTGTTTGTATGCTATGGTTTTTAATTTTGTGTTTTGTTTGTATGTGTATGCATGTTTGGTCTTGTTGGGTAAGGATATGGGACGATCTGGGAGGAAATGGAACAGGGAATCAGAATACTTTGTGTGAAAATTATTTTCAATAAAAATTAAACACATATATAATAAACATATAACCTCTGCATGTTATGCCGTGCTTTAAGCATTCCCCTATACCCTTGTTACATATTAACTTATTAACTTCTCACTACAACCCTATAGTCTTAATTATCATTTAATTCTCAAATGGGGAAACTGAGACTTCAGAGGTTAAGTTTCCAAGCATATAGTCAGTAAGCTTTGAACTCACAACAAAAAACAGTGTAGTTCCAAAATCTAGGCATCAAGTCACCTACCACAGCCTTCACAAGAGTGTAAATGCAGATGGTAGGTTGAATAGAGAACAAAAACAAAAATGAAGCCCATTTGCAACCAGGAAAAAAATTCTTGGTTTTCTGTATGTTAACAGTACCGAGAACATGGCTATGAGACAGCCCAATTGTCAGTATGAAATGGTGAAGATAGTGATCAACCTGAGATTTGTCAGGATAATGATACTAAAGCCCAGGTATGAGGATAGTCATTCAAAAAGAACAGAGTGAAGGTCTAGCTGCCTGACTGAAGCAAAGGAATTCAAGACAACACAGAAAGATGTCAGAGAATGAAGACAATGAACACAACCCCCACCCCGTGTTCCTGTGATAAGAAATAGGCATTCCTATATAGTTAGTAGAATTATAAACTGGGTGCTATTTATTTATAGAGAAGTTTGGCAATATCTAGTAAAATATAAACAAAAATAAATGTCTCCAATGATTCAATACAGCAATTTTACCTGAGATAAGAGATATACCTATGTCATCTTCACAGTCTTAGGGTTTACTGCTGTGAAGAGACACCATGACCAAGGCAACTCTTAAAGGACAACATTTAACTGGGGCTGGCTTAGTTTCAGAGGTTCAGTCCATTATCATCATGGCAGAAAGCACAGCAACATCCAGGCAGACATGGTGCTGGAGAAGGAACTGAGAGTTCTCCATCTTGATCTGAAGGCAGCAAGGTGGAGCGTGAGCACTAGGAGCTCTCAAAGTCTGCCTCTACAGTGACACAGTTCCTCCAACAAGGCCACATCTCCTAATCGTAACACTTCCCATGGGCCAAGCATATTCAAGCCACCACACAAACTAAAAAGGTTATGTGCAAAAGTGTTCACTTCAAGCTTGTTGATTAGGAAAGGGAAGGGAAGGTGTAGATGTAGATGACCAAACTGGCCTCCATGTGCAACCCTTCACTCAGAATAGACCTGGCAGACACACAAACCACAAGCAATTACCAAGACATACTGTGCTGGAAACCATTCTGCTTGAAAAAGGATGCAGAGGAGTAAACTACAATCTTCCTTTAGTACAAAACAAACAAACAAACAAAAAAACAAACAAAAAACAAAACACTTCTTCCTTAACTGGAAGACAAATGTAGAACAGAATCTTACAAAATCTTCTTTTTTTAATTTTTTTTTTATTAACTTGAGTATTTCTTATATACATTTCGAGTGTTATTCCCTTTCCCGGTTTCCAGGCAAACATCCCCCTCTCCCCTCCCCTTCCTTATGGGTGTTCCCCTCCCAGCCCTCCCCCCATTGTCGCCCTCCCCCCACCAGTCTAGTTCACTGGGGGTTCAGTCTTAGCAGGACCCAGGGCTTCCCCTTCCACTGGTGCTCTTACTAGGATATTCATTGCTACCTATGAGGTCAGAGTCCAGGGTCAGTCCATGTAGAGTCTTTAGGTAGTGGCTTAGTCCCTGGAAGCTCTGGTTGCTTTACAAAATCTTCTAAGCCTTGGGATGGAGGTAGAAAAGTCACAGAGAATCAAGAGGTCAAGAAGGCAGTGACCAGCAAAGCAACCTCCCTCTTCAGTAGTCTAAATGCAGGCCATGATCTCAACCGAATGTTCCTTTGGACAGTGCAGAGCAAAAGAAACAAAATAAAAGCTCTCAAGGATGGAAAGAAAGATGAGTGATGTAATCCTGGGCTCAGGCAAAGGCAGAGATTCAGAGGAAGCTGTGGACCTGAGTGAGGTCACAGTGCACACTCTTGCATAGTGGATAATTGTTACTATGTACATGAGTATTTACAAGATAGGACTTAACACCACAGAGTATATGATTCAAATGAAAAATACAATCTTGGGAGGCAGAAGTAGATGGATCTCTGAGGCCAGACTGCTCTACATAAATGCTATAGTCCAGGCTAGGACTAGATGGTGAAACCGTGTCTCAAAACAAACAAAACTGCTAGGGGTCATGGGTAAAAATAATTTAAAGTACTAAAGGTACTTAAGTATAATGACCCACTGACCCACTTACATAACCTACTGAAATGCAAACTGACCTCCACATGCGAACACTTCACTGTCTCCGCTGTAGAGATGACAGTTACAGAGCCTCTCAGAAGCAAATGAAATAAGAGTATTTTTCTTTATGTCCCTCTTAAGGTAAGGTTGTGTCTCTGCCTGATATCTTCTTCCTCACAGTAGAACAGAGTTTATAATCTCTAGTAGCAGAGGTGAAAGGGTACCATTTGGCCTGCTTCTAAAGCCAGAGGACTACAGCACTCTCTCCTCAAGGTTACCCACCCACACCCTCTTTAGCAACGACAGACAGGAAAGCAAAGAGGGCACAAAAGGTATGCTGTCTCACTGCTCTCCGCCTCCTTTTAATAAAATGTGTCTTGAAAGAGAACATAAGCTTCAACTTTTGGTTACAAATTTTGGCTTTCCATAGTGTAACACACGCATTTTTTCCCCTAAGATAAGGTATTTGAGATTGTTTCAAATGTTCACAGTATTTTGCCTTTCATAGTTGGAGAAAAATATTAAGGCCAAGAAAAAAAAAAAGAAAGAAAGAAAAAGAAAACCCCAATATAGGGCAATTACGCAGTCAGAATTCTTACACTTTTTTAGTCATTTTGTTTTGTTTACGCAAAAACTAATGACTTTCAGCTTATATATTAAACTATATAAACACAAAGGAGGCTTGTGACAGGCACTCAAATTATAACTTTTTTTTTAATCACTGGCTACACATTAGTCAGAGGCCACTCTGTTCCAATGAGTTAAGTCAGAGTAGCAGGATACATGGTCTAGAAAGAACTTAGAAGTGGGCTGAAGGAGATGACTTGGTATTTAAGAGCATCTGCTGCTCTTCCAGGGGACCCAAGTTTGGTTCCCAGCACTCTTCATCTGATAGCTTACAAATGCCTGTAACTCCAGCTCTAAGGGATCTGCTGCTCTCATGGTTATCGGCCCCTACACACACACACACACACACACACACACACACACACACACACACACACACACACATTGATGAGCATTTTTAAAAAACAAATCTTTAAACAAACAAAAATGTAGGAGGCTTTGTTAGAGTAAGAGGCTGGCCCACAGTGAGCAATGGAGGATCCCACAAATCAGACAGTGCAGACCATGCAGATAAGGGACATGCCTCCTCTCCACCTCTAGTCTGAACTCTCCTGTGCTTTTTAGTATCTGTCATCTCTTCATCTTTCAAACTACAATGACTTACATTCTAATCTGGTAGTTCTATATCAAGATCTAGGCTAATGTACTCATGTCTACCCCTTACTCACTCCCACTTTCCTTGAGAGAAATGCAATTTCATTCAATCTTACAGCAGATTTACTGAGTACAAAGGCAGAAACACCAACCAGTTTGGTAATTTTGAAATAACTACCAAAGAGAGTAAGGCACACGGACAGCTCTGTAAGCAAAGTCCTAGGTAGCAATGTGTACACCAGAACATAATGTCCATTTCATTTATTTTTCAGTTTAGCCCAGGCCAGCCTCACTCTGTAGCCAATTCTGGTCCAAAAGTTCTGATCCTTCTGCCTCTGCCTCCCATGTGCTAAGGTTATGGGCATATGTCTCCACACCCAGCAAGAACAATTTTTATTGGCAACAGAATGAAATCACTCAGAGCTCGGTACTCTGATATGAGCCAGGGTAAAGGAGCTAAATGAAGTGCATTCCATTAGTGTTTGCTGGTAATTTGAATTAGATGATGGCTGGGACTGTTTTCTTCACTGTGAGACGACAGGCAAGGTCAGCTGAATGTGAACAAGGAGCTGTGGTAGAAAAGTCCCAGCAACTGACAGGAAAAAGTAATCAGAAACATGGCAGTGGCCGCAGTGGTACAGCACACCACAGCTTTCCAACGAGTCTCCAGAATGTCACGACTAAAAGACTAATGGATATTAGCCCTCTGTCGAATGTGGGGTTAGTGAAGATTTTTTTTCCCCGATCTGTAGGTTGCCGATTTGTCCTATTGATGGTGTCTTTTGCCTTACAGAAGGTTTTCACTTTCATGAGGTCCCATTTATCAATTGTCAATCTTAAAGCCTAAGCCATTGGTGTTCTGTTCAGGAACTTTCCCCCTGTGCCAATGAGCTTGAGGCTTTACCCAACTTGCTCTTCTATTAGATTCAGTATATCTGTTTTTATGTGGAGGTCCTTGATCCACTTGGACTTGAGCTTTGTGTATGGGGATAAATATGGATCTATTTTCATTATTCTACATACAGATTGCTAGTTAGACAGCATCACTTACTGAAGATGCTTTCTTTTTCCCACTGTCTGGTTTTGGCTTGTCAAAGATCAAGTGTCCACCGGTGTGTGGGCTTACTTCTGGGTCCTTGATACTATTCCATTGATTGAACTGTCTCTGTACCAATACCATGCAGTTTTATCACTATTGCTTTGTAGTACAGCTTGAGGTCAGCGATGGAGATTACCCTGAAAGTTCTTTTATTGTTGAGAATTGTTTTGGCCATCTGAGTTTTTTGTTTTTCCATATGAAGTTGAGAATTGCTCTTTCCATATCTGTAGAACTGTAATGGAATTTTTATGGGGATTGTGTTGAATCTGTAGATTGCTTTTTGGTAAGATGGACATTTTCACTGTTTATCCTATCTACTCATAAGCATGGGAGAGCTTTCTCTCTTCTGAGGTCTTAGCCAAAATGCCCAACTTTGGAGAGAGGGAACTAAAAGAATCCACCTCCAATAGATAGACAGGGCTTTAATTGGAGGGACTGGATTACTAACCCACAGTCAAAAGTTCTGACCCAGAACTGTTCTTATCTAAAAGAACTGCAGTGACAAAAATGGAGAAGAGACTGAAGGAAACGTGGTCCAATGACCAGCCCAACCTGGGATCCATCTCATGGGGTGGGTGGGGCACCAAGGCCTGACACTGTTACTGATGCTTATAGACAGGAGCCTGGCATGGCTGTCCTCTGAGAGGCCCAACAAGCAGCTGACTGAGACAGATACAGACACTTACACCAATCATTGGACTGAAGTCAGGGACCTCTATGGTTGAGCTAGGGGAGGATTAAAGAAGCTGAAAGGGAGAGTGGTCCCACAGGAAGACCAGCAGTCCCTACTAATTTGGACCCCAGGGAGCTCCCACCAGTCAGTAGCACACATGGGCCAGTCAGAGGGCCTTGGTACATATATAGCAGAGGTTTGCCTGGTTTGGCCTCAGTGGGAAAAGATGCACCAAACCCTTGAGAAACTTGAGGCCCCAGGGAAAGTGGAAGTCTGGTGTCTGTGTGTATGGGGGGGGGGGGGTAGGCACCTTCTTGGAGGCAAGGGGGAGGAAGAATGGGATAAGGAGGGGGACCAATTGGGGGGGATGACCGGAATGTAAATAAATAAAATAACTAATAAATAAATAAATAATGGGAAACTATCTTAGTAAAATACTTCATATCCTTGGCAGGTTATATGAAATAGTATTTATACCACTTACAAGTATATGCTTACCTTGATCTTTTTTCCCAGAAGTACTGAACTTTAAAGTCTTTAATATTAGGTATTACCCATCATGCTCCTTAAACCATAACATAAAACAAAAGGGACAGAATGTTTGCATCATCATTCACAAAGTTGGTATTGCCCTGACATGACACATTGTTACCCAACATTCCAAGAGATGGGGAAAGGAGGTAGGGGGAATTACACTGTCCACAATTATTCAACAGTGTTTGAAATCCTAGCTAGAGTAATAAGAAAAAGATGCAAAATGGATACAGAGTGGAATAGAAAGAAATTCTGTTTTCATACTATACAATCTTACAGTTTAAATGCCCTAAGGTCTCCAAGATAAATTAGTACTCATCAAAGTAAGGATGATGCAAAATTAACATGCATAAACTATTAGATATCAATAACAAATTCACAAGAAAGTCAAGAAAAGTGTCTCAAGAATAAAAAGGGGGGAGGGAAAGGGCTGGTTATGCATTCAGCCAGTTATATCAGGTACCTGAACGATGAAAACTATAAAGAGCTAAATAGAGACACTGAAGAAGATGAGAGAAGATGGGAAGACTTCTTAGCTTAAGTCTTTGATAGTACATCTGCAGCACTAATTTTTAATGGCCATATTGCTGTAAGTGATATACAGATTAAACGCTAGCAATGCCTGGGACTGGACAAGATCTGTGAGAAATAGTATCTCAGAAGAGCCTGCAGTTACACAATTATACATACGGACAAATGAAAACTACAACTAAACCTTTTTGAAAACGAAAATGTTAAACAGAAAGACTCAGATTACAAAATGAGAGGAAATCTTTGCCAGTTATTTATATGACATGTGATTTGCACCTAGAATTGAACCAGAGCTCAGTAAATAATAAATTTATATATAAAGAGCAAATATTTTTATCAGTAAAGGGGAAACCAACAGGACAGACACTCTGAAGTGAGATGTAAATTGTCAATAAATCTATGATTTTAATGTTACCCTGACCTTAACATGAAGGTGGAATAGTAAGTCAGAATATAGAAATCAGAGTTTTCATGCTTAAGTGTGAGAAATAAATCTTTAAATTATTTCTGGTTAAAATTTCAAAACAGAGTACACTTATTTAAATATAACACAACTGCAAGTGTATTTTTAGTTAAATATAACTTACATATGCCTCATGGAGGTGCAAGTGTGGGACGCCGAGCAGAAGCCTTCCACAGCAGTGGGCCTGCTGCCGTCCACACAAGCGGACTGGGTATAAACAACCGAACTGCAGTGTGGGTAAGAAACACACAACACTACAAATGACGTTCAAACACTTCTTTTTATTACATACTAAATTTAAAAATACAAATCTCATTAAAAATGCTTATCAAACATCATATATATATGTATATATATATATAAGCACTGCCAAATGCTACTGGATTGGGACAGTACACACAGCCGCTACGGGTGATCAGAAACAGAACAGAGCAGCACAAGGTTGCTGATACTGAATTTCAGAAGTCAGACGGTTACAATTTGGCAACTGTGGAGTAGTAACCTGCACGGGGTATCTGCAGAGGTAAAATCCTAAGGAACTAACGGAATCATGCAGGACTCCTTTGAGGAGTGTTAAGTGAATCTTCTTCATCCTCTTAAATACCATTGTAACAGAAATTAAAGTGCATGAGAGCAGCAGAGTGCTTCATCTGGCTGTACCCTACGTACACACTATAGCCAGCTGCGCGGCCGGGCTGAGGGCTCCAGTTTCTGCACAGCTCCAGAGGCTTTCCAAGTTAATTCTGAACATGGCTAAAGGAAGAGAGGCCAACATTTTCTAAATTGCACCAAATGGCCTGAAAGTGTAAAAAACACTAGATTTTTCTTTAAAAGCTAATTTGGGGGTGGTAGAGTTAAGGGAAATGTCTATATGTATTTTACTCAAGCAATAAAATTAGAATAAGGATACAGTTTTGCCCCTGGAAAATGCTTACTAAAATCTTCAAAAGTTCAGATGTGCAGAAAGCAGGACAATACTGCCAGCCACTTGTCACTCTGACACTGTGCATCATAAACACCAGGCAGGATGCCTGCCCTCTAAAAGCTCACAATAAACACAGGCAGCAACATGTTCACACCTGACACAATGCTACTAATAAACACCAAATATGATCTGCAAAGAGGTCACTGCCATCAAGGAAGAAGAGAAGGAAAACCAGTCTACAAAAGTGCTCCCTTTTCTCCTCAAACCCAACAGTTTAATCTGGGGTAAAACAAGATTGTACAGGTAGGCCACCAGTTTGAAGTACGCTGGGGACACTGTATATACACACGCACACACTTGTGTATAAATTTCAGTTCTGATTGAAACTACGGCACTAATACAAATCATTTATAGGAAACATTTCATCAGCCTTATGTACAAACACGAGTGGCAATGGTGGGGTTGAAACTGCAGAGGACTGCAGCTGTAGCTCATTAAAGGTGAGACGCACTCACATGAGTAAGACACAAACTGAACAACATGGAGAAAGAAATACATACCACACAGACCTGTTGGCACGGGACCTACGAGGCAAATAAACGTGATGGTCATGATTAGCTCTAATCACTATTCCTCTTAATGACTTACTAGTATGGGGTCTACTTTGAGGACGACCTAGAAGACACATTCTCTCATGATGGGTGGGAGTACTAAGCTGCTGAATACACTTCCTGGCTCCCATGGCACATTACACTTGGTAACACTAATAAGGTACATGTGGGGAACACTTAGACCGTGATTACGAGTGTTTAATTGAGTATTTTCCTTTCTGTAGCTGTGAAATATAAAGCTTAGATTTGCTTCCATCAGGCCTCTTAAACCAGACTTCATCATGGTTAATTGTTGTGATTACAGCACTAAAAAGGAAAAGAGAGAATGAATTACAATGTGCTTCATTTCATTTCCATTTATTGTTTTATCACTGGGGGTTCATTTCTCTTTTCTTTTTCCTTATATATTTAAGGACATGCTTTTATAGCCCAGGTTGGCCCTGAGCTTGCATTTCCTCTGCCTCCCCCCGGTTTATACTAATCTTCAGATTATTAGCTTAAATCAAGCTCTCACACCAGATGTAATAGGCTCAACAGGTTCACGTACCAGGCCCTGCACTAACAACTCTAATGCTGCTATCTAGAACAAAAGGGGTTTCTTACAGTAGAAAGCTGATATTCTGAGAATTTAACTATAAAGGACGAAGGCAATAATTCATTAATATTTGCAAAAGATCACAGCAAGATATTTTATAGGCTTTCTTTCCTGCCTAAATTAGTAATTTTTTGTCTGAAATACAGTCTTCTGTATCCCAGGTTGCCCTCCACCTCTACTTGTAGCTATTTGTGTTGGGAGCACAGAGGTCCTTGTGCTCACAGATAACTGGAAAACCAGGAATTTAAACACTCAGGGTTCTCCACCCAGCAGTCTGGGATTGGAGCTGGCTATTAGCCTAGGTGATCCTTGTGCTACCTGAATGGCCAGGAGTTCTCCCAGGCTCCCACACACAGGACTGGAGATGGTTAATAGTCTAGGTGACCTCTGTACTGTCTGTATGACTAAGACCACACCAGATCTTCCCCGAGGCCCTAAGGAAGTCACATGAAGCCCATCTGGAACCCGTCTTCGTGAAAGAAGTGATAATTTCTTTGAGAAGAGTTCAATGTAATATGCCTCCGTGTGCACACAGGATTTGCATTAGTTTCCCAAACTGTACTAAAATATAACTAAAATAGAGCCTAGAATCAGTTCTAGAAGTCTGAACCAACACCGGCCACTAAGTTACGCTGAGTGGGATTGTCTTTTTGCTTCATGCAGATCATTATTCTGCTGGCTGTGGCACTTGCAGAGATCCCCACAGCTCAAGACTGGCCTTGAACGCCTGATCTTCCTGTTTCCACTTCCCTAGTTATGGGATTACAGGCTTTCCACCCTGCTCAGTTCACGTCGTGTTGGGGACCAAAACCAGGGTTATGCGTATGCTAAGTAAGCACTCTAACAACTGAGCAGCACTGCCAGCTGATATGTCTCTTTATCGAGAAAACTGAAATGGGGCCAGAAGAATTAAGAACTAATAGGCCCACCAAAAGTTCTTAATAGTCTGTAAAGTCATTATTTTAAGATCATAACGATTAATTACACTGTAAGAATTAATAATCAGGATCACTTATGGATAAATTCCAAGCAAATCCACTATGTTAAGGTTGATCCACTCTAATGTGATGTCTATTATACAAATACTAAGGACTGTGCACACATGATTAAATCTTACTCAAGTAAAAAGGATCCAGAAGAACTAATGATGCATGACAAATATCCCACGGAGGCTGCAAACCCCGGGTGACAACAGCGACAATGCAGTGACAGGAAGCTTCTTACCTTGTGGGACACTCATCTTTTTTATCAATACATATCGTTTGTCCACGTATATACCATTCACCATCATAATACAGTCTTCCCTCTTCAGATCTAGCACTGTGCAGATGTTTTTCCAGTTTCACAGGTGCTAAGGGATCAGTTAAACAACTGTCACGTTAATAAGACACTGTCAGAACTATAAAGACAACAGCAATGCATGCACATATATGTGTAAAAACACTTGAAATATTCTCATAGAAACCTAAAATGAACTGAAAACAAGAGCATCTCTTACTTTTACAGTTCGCTATCTAATGCAAACAAAGGTAAGCAATCATCAATGAAGCAGAACCAGAAAGGTAAGCAGGCACATAAATGATTAATTACCAGCACCGTTTTTAAACAGCCCTGAAAAATACAAATTATCGTATTTCCAGTTTAAATTACTTTTGAAATATCCTCCTGTATAAGGCATCCCTCACTTGGAAAGAAGCAGGATATAATGTTTAATGAGAAGACTCCAGAACTTTAATTATCCTTAGTAGAAGTTTCATTTCCGACTCTCAGAAATGGTTGGGCATTAGTGGATAAACTACTGCAGGGAAACATGTTCCTAAGGAAACACACTGTCACAATCACAGCACGCACTAGCAGCACCTTCACCATTCATACTGCCATTTCTCAGACAATCACCAGCACAACTTCCCATGGACTTCATAATCATTGTCTCCATCTGATACTAACTTACTTAGTTACAAACATAGGACTCCACCTCCTGAAAGGAGGCTCCAAGTTTATCTCCTTCCTCACTGTCCCTCCAAGAACCTAAAATAGTGTCTGGTGTGTGGGAAGTATACAAGCTCTTCACTCACTCAGCCCATGTCTGAGTCCATCCTACGCTAGCACAAGGAGCTGTGCTGGGTGCTGAAGGAAGAACAGAGACAGGAGCCGGTCTCTCTGTAAAGCGTATACTCCAATCCAGTCAGGAGGCAGACAGACAAGAAGAGAATTAGTTTCAAAGTCCCAATGAGGCCAGGGAGATAGCTCAGCAGGTAGGCATACATGTCATACAAGCCCCATGACCTGAGTCTGACGTCTGAGTCCCCAAACCCCAAGTGAACAGGAGGAACCAAATCTCAGAAGTTGTCTTCTGCTCTCCATACGTGTGCCATGACATGCATGTGATCACACACACACACCAAATGCACAATAACAGTAATTTTGTCTTTAAAAAGAATTGTGGAATTTATTATTCCTAAAAGTAAAGTAAAATGTACAAATGGAGTTGAGTGTCATAAAGAAAAGCAGTAGAACGTTAAGCTAAACACAGGCGAGATCGAGAGCCATTCCGCTGGATAGTGGGACTCTAACCAGTGGGGGCTAATCAATAGTGTGAGGGGCAGAAGCCACATAAATGCCAGGCAGGCTGGCAGCAGCCTATAATCCCAGCACGGGAGCAAAAACAAGGTCTCCCTGGGACATTACAGGAGCTAGACTTACACACTCTATTCAACAAGGAACCTCATGTCAGATAAGTAAGGTAGAGAGCCATCAAGGACAGATCTCTAGAGCCATATACACGCTCATGCACCCACACACGACCATATGTATAAAGACACACACACACACACACACACACACACACACACACACACACACCTTCCCCCAAATTAATAACTCAAAAACATTCTAGAGACTTGGGCATCTGGCCCTCCAGTCAAGGGCAGTATTTCCTGATATGAAATAGAGTTTAAAGGAACCATTTAAAAAAGTTGGAACACTCTTAAAAATAAATATCTCGTAAACATACTTTTGAAATGGAACAAGAAATTCTTTTCCTTAACATTTAAAAATTGTTTTTTTTCATCTAACCTCATTATAATCCACTAAAGGATTACAAAAAAAAAATCTACAAACAACAACAACAACAACAACAAGAACCATAGAGACCAATGTTCATCACAATTTGGGCAGTTATGAAATAAATAAAAGGTTAAAAAACATATAATCTTAGCACTCAGGAGTCAAAGGCAAACAGGTCATAATTTCAGAAAAGACCTATTTCAAAACAAAACATGTAGCAGATAAATTCTCAGTTCTCCACCAACAGAGTTCTAATCTCTGTTCTGAAAAAAAGGTTAAAAAAAGAAGAAAAGAAAGAAAAACAACAACACAACACCTGGATAAATGCATTACAGATCTAATATCAGGAAGAACTATAAGGCTTAACAATGAAAGAAGGAAGAAATGCACAGCACTGGAAACTTTCAGACTTTCATATGAGGCAGGAGACTCCTGATGGAGTTCACTAGCTAATGGAACCACTACTGTGTTCCTCCTCGATGAGCAGGTGATTTAACCACCCTGCTTGAACAGTTCTCCACAGAATAGGTCCCAATTCACAACTTACGTTCTGTTTTAACTCGATGTGGACCCAATGTAGCCATTGCCTTAGAAAAAAGACAGGGGGAGAAGAGAAAAATCTGAATTCAGACTGAAAGTAGATTTTGCTATCTATAATACATACAGTGTTCTCATTGGTTCAGTAACAGAATAAGATACAAACATTTGCTGTCCTTGTTTTCTTCTGGTGCTAGGGGAAGAACCCAAAGCATCACACATACTAGGCAAGCAAGTTAGGTAAGTATGCTAGAACTGAGGCACCCCCCAGCCTCCGGGCTAATGATGACGTCTAACGTCACAGAGGATACCTTCTTCCATGGCCACTATTAATAGCTGAAATAAGTTCTCTGAGCAATTTATAAAAATGGGAATATGTTTACATTTTAAAGATATTTATTTTATGTATGCAAACACACTTTCACTCTCTCCAGACACCAGAAGAGGGCATCGGATCCCATTGCAGATGGTTGTGAGCCACCATGTGGTTGCTGGGAATTGAACTTAGAACTTCTGGAAGAGCAGTCAGTGCTCTTAACCACTGGGCCATCTCTCCAGCCCCAAAATGGGAATTTTTAATAAGGAAAGCAAGCCTCGAACCTCGTAACCTAGCTCCTAAGAAGGTCAAGAAAGGAGGCTTACAAGTTCAAAGACTGTGGGGGATACAAAGTGACTTCTAGGGCAATCTGAGCATAATAAAAAATAAAAATGGTAATAGAAATAAAAAATAAAAAGATGACAAGATATCTAGCTCCATTTTTAAATAAGCATCAGAGTCACACTTCAATAGTTATTAATAGAATATAAAACACATAGGTTCAATGTATTCATTCAAAAAATATTTACTGAGTGCCTTCCATACACCAGAAATAACCAAAGCTCTGAACCTAACACTCTAGGCAAACTACACATATGCTATTCCACACTCTTGTATAAATTATTACATTATGACAGGAGAAATACAAATTACTGACATATCTCTAATTAATATTCTACAGCCCATGTTAAGTAACAAAGCATATTTACAACAATCATATTCTCATATACCGATGAACAAGCTCGTGAAAGGCAGAGTATAAAATGTACTTCCTTGTACCATTCATTAATCATACCTTCCTAATTGTTGTCCAGTCCTCAAGAATATCGAGATCCTGCAGCATATAAACTATATATGGACGTTGAGGCGTCAAGGTCAACTGGCAATGAGAACATCACATACTCAGTGAAGTGATGCAGGAAGGCTGGGTTCAAGGCCAGCCTGGGCTACATACGAGACCTTGTCTCAAAAGCACCTGTACAAACTGAGCGCTGCTGCATCATGAGCTGCTGCATGCCCTCCGCCTACACTGGACACAGCAATTTTCAAAGCTGAGCACAGTGTGAAAACCCAGAGAGTGTGGGAAAGGATATCTGAGACAACGACTGGCTTCTTCTTGTCGGGGCTGAAAGGATCCTTCCTCTTTTTCCTTGACTGAAGCTCATCGTTCCACAGTTCTGCAAGGGAATCAAGCGTCAGTTGGCCACAGGAAGAAAGGGCGGCACAGAACTTCATGTTTGCTGCTTATTTACACACAGATCTCTAAGGAGACTATGCATGGGGGCAGTTTGTTTTCATTTTTTTCCATGTATTTATTTACACATAGCATGTGCTGCGGTGCATGTTTGCACACCACAGCACACACTCAGAAGGCAACCTGTGAGAGTGCTCTCTCCTTCCTTCTGCTACAGCGGGACTGGGGATCAAATTCAGGCTGCTGGCCTTGGGGGCCAGCACCTTACTGCTGAGCCGTCTCACTAGTGGTAATCCTGAGGTAGCTATGCTTTCTACTTCCGTTTTCCAGACAAGGACATCGATTAAGAAAAACTCAGCAGCTGTCCACAGACACCTAACTCACGAGCAGGCCACCCATACTAATCTCATCACATCTGCCCCAAATACAGCAAAGAAACAAAATGCAAAACACAAAAACAATAAAACATACTTAAGAACTGTGGGCCAATCTAGTAAAACTTCTTTCAGTACACAACAGAAAACTTCCCTATTGTCATCCTGAAATGGCCATACTTCATACTGACCTGATCTAATCACCATGGTAGTGTTTCCTTTCTCCAAGGCAAAAGCCTACTGCCCTGTAAGGATTACCCATGGCCTGGAAGAACACAGGAGGCTGTCTTCCGGTACAGCCCCATGGGCAGCTCCTGTCACACTGCTGGTCTGTCCCTTTTCCTAGGCTGTACCTTTTATATCTTGTTCAGTGTGACTGAATCCAAGGAACAACCTCAGTTTCATCTCGTTCAGAAGTCTCTCCCATGTTCCCTCCAGCTAGGACATTGCATTTGCATAGCATCAATTCAGGAAGACTGAGGCTTTATGGGACACCACATCAGGGCAACCCTGACCTGAGGTAATGTCGATGCTGTGCCTGTCCTCCTCAAGCCTTCTTATCTTCTCCTCAAGCTCACTCTGGACTGTATCATATAACAAAAGCTTTTCACTCTGGAAAGAAACATGATACTTAAGTGAAAAGAAAGAAATACCAGTTCATCTTAACTAGCAATACCAAATGACTTAGATACTTTAATATGTGGTGGCTTTGGTTTGTTTTTGTTTTTTGGTTTGGTTTAATAAATGGTTGTTGTATTTGCTTTTTTCATTTATCTAAATTATTTTTGCCGCTCCCCTCCCACCCCATTCTGAGGATTGAAGCAAGGGTGTGTGTCCGCTTGCTAGGTAAGCACTCCTCTGAACTACATCTTAGCCTTCAAATTTAAAATGTTCAGTATATAAAAGAAATAAAACCAGGGGTCGGTTACAAAAACAGATTTAAATAAGTAAAATTACACCCTGTTTAAGAACATCTAAATTGAAGCCAGAGAGATGGCTCAGGGCACTCATTGCTCTTTCAGAGGACCCAGGTTCAGTGCCCAGCACCTACATGGTGGGAGCTCAAAACCATCTGTAACTCCAGCTCCACTCCTGGAGTACACATGCACACGCACACACACACACACACACACACACACACACACACACACACACACACAGAATTAATTTTTAATTAAGTAAAATAGATTATATTGGGTTTTACTCTACATCATATTAAATATGGCAATATATCACAAAAAATATTTAGGTACAAATTTTAGAGCATTAAAAGTAACTCAATAAATATATTTCTAAAGCAACAGATTGACAGAAAAGTGTTATATTAACTCAATTACAAAATTATACATTAACTACATCAGACTCACTTGCTAAAACAGACAAGACGGTGAGGAGAAAGCCTAACGGGAGAGCATTTGCCTAGCATGCTAAAGGCTCTTGTTCAGTCCATAGCACCACAAGAATATAAAACCATGAAGAAGATAGACAGTAAGTAAATAGGTAGGTAGGTAGGTAGGTAGGTAAGTAGGTAGGTAGGTAGGTAGGTAGAGTAGATAAACAAACAAACCTATGAAGGATACATACAGCATAACCTTCAGGTATCTGCAGATTAAATTTGAAATCTGTATCAGAAGCATTTACAATCAACACATGGACCTGCTACCTACAGGAGTGTGGCCTCCCCAATTTCCCATAAGAAATCTTGTCTATTCCGGTAGATTTCGTAAGACACTCATACCTACGACACTATTCCAGGACTGACTTGAAGTAATCTTGTGGGTGGCTTGTGACTCTGCTAGAGGCTTGTCCCCTCTCTAATTTCACATTAGGGATTAGACCTACAGCCTTGCACATACTGGGCAAGTGCCTACCACTGACCTATACCAGCCATCTTTTACTTACAGTTTGTGACATAATCTTACAAAGTTGTTCGTGCTGACCCTGAGTCCATTAACTTGGGATTGTACTGCCTCAACCATCCATGAAACTGGAATTACATAACTTCTCTACCGCACCTAGCCTTATAGGCTTTTATGAAAGGCCCTCTGTGTTATATTTATACACATTTTATGGCTTTTTATAAAAAGAGCTACAGTGGTATATATCAAAAACAATGAACTAGACCCTGGGTTTTAATCTGATCTGCTAAGACGGTGGTTTTGCTTTATTTATTTTACTATATATTTAAAGTGACATGTAGTTTTATGTAGGAGTGTCTTGCCTGCATGTGCACCATCTGCATGTCTGGTGCCTGAGGAGGCGAGAAGAGGGTGATGGATTCCTTGGGAGGGGAGTTACAAACAAATGGTTCTGAGCTGCAATACGGGTGCTAGGAGTCAAACTTGGGTCCTCTGAAGTCAATGCTCTTAATTGCTGAGCCACCTCTCTACCCCCCACTGATTCATTCTTTCTATCTATCTATCTATCTATCTATCTATCTATCTATCTATCTATCTATCTATCTATCTATCTATCTATCTATCTATTTATTGTCTATCTTCTTCATGGTTTTATATTCTTGTGGTGTTAAGGACTGAACAAGAGCCTTTAGCATGCTAGGTACATGCTCTCCCGTTAGGCTTTACCCTCACTGTCTTGTCTGTAAGGTAGAGAAGAGACAGGAGTTAAGGAGACAGCACAGTCTGTCTGTGGCAGACTATGCTGAACTTGCCATATCTAATCTAAACTCAGAGGCTCAGCTGTGGTGAAAGCTACAGTGGAACAAATGTCATGTGAAAGTTGTACCAACAGAGCAGCAAAGAGGGCAAGAGAAGGTGGTGGGATGGATAAAGGAAAAGCACACATATAAATGTGTGAAAATATCCTAATGAACCCTACTGCCGTACACACTAAAATGTTTAATAAGATACTATATATAAGGACTGGGATATGGCAATAAAGAGCTTGTCAATAAAGTGCTTGTCATGCAAGCACAAGGACCCCAATTAGAATTCCCAGTACTCACTAAAAAAGGCAATGTCTGGTAGAACGCTCCTGTAATCCCAGTGCCAGGCTGTAGACAGGATGCCTCCCAGAGCTTACCAGCCAGGCAATCTGGCCAACTCATCAAACTCCAGGCTGTGAGAGAGCCTATCTCCAAAAGTAAAGTAACAGAGGAAGACACCAGATGCCAACCTCAGGCCCCCACATCTGCAAAAACACACAGGCACATGTAGTCATGATGCACATACACATGTGCACACAAACATGTATACACATTGTACACAAAAAAATGTAAGGGGTGAAAATAATTATCTCATTACATGCTGCTCTCAATACTCCTTTTTGCTTGTTCCTCTGACTTATGAAAAGTCTTCTGGGGCTGGCGAGATGGCTCAGAGGTTAAGAACACTGACTGCTCTTCCTGAAGTCCTGAGTTCAAATCCCAACAACCACATGGTGGCTCACAACCATCTGTAATGGGATCTGATGCCCTCTTCTGGTATGTCTGAAGACAGCTACAGGGTACTTATATAAATAAAATAAATAAATTTAAAGAAAAGAAAAACAAAACAAATGTAAAAACATTCTGAAATATTCCAACTATACCTGTATTGTGCTACTGAAATTAAGAAGTTGCAGAAAAGAGAAAAGGGAACTAGGCCTCCTCAAGAGACAGGCTTTGTGGCGGCTGCAAGCAGATCTCTTTCCCCAAGCAAAGATGACTCACATAAAGAACTGAGGTGATAATAAGGATTTGCTTTTATAAATGAAGCTAAATCGGTATGTTCTCTTTGCTCTATACTGGCAAATCTGCTCTAGGCTAAGCAAAAATTCTCTAAGCCCACTAATTGGTTCTTGATTTATTGATATATTATGTGCATTGGTGTTTTGCCTGCATGTATCTCTGCGTGAGAGTCAGATCCCCTGGAACTAGAGTTATAGACAGGTGTGAGCTGCCCTGTGGGTGCTGGGGATTGAACCTGGTTCTCTGAGAGATCAGCCCTTAACCACTGAGCCATCTCTCCAGCCCGACTAATCATTCTTTATGATGTTTTAAAAATCCACAAGAAGAAACTGAAATGTCTGAAGCTTTCAAGGCCTTTCAAAAATATTAGATATATATTCTACAAAGTTATCCAGACTTCAACTCTAAGAAGCAGGGTTTCCCAACAGGGACTGAAGGGCTGGGGACATAGCTGAATTGGTAAAAGTGCTAGTCTAGCATGCACAAGGACCTGGGTTGTATTCTTAGCACCTCAGAAGCCAGGCTTAGTGGCACATGCTTTTAATCCCAGCCGTAGAGAGTTCAAGTCCAGCCTGGTCTACATAGTGAGTCTCAGGCCAGCCATGGCTACATAGTAGGACCCCATCTTTAAAAAAACAAAAAACAAAAGAATACCATTAGATACATAAAACTATCCTGTTTCAGAAAAGAAAAATTACAGAATGAAATGCCTTGAATCTAATCCCATTTCAGCCCCTTCCTTAGTTACTTTTGTCAATGCTGTGGCAAAATGTATATCTGGCAAAAGCAGTTTGGAAAGCACAGTTTATATCCTGAGGCTGCTGGGTCATTACATCCGGTCAGGAAGTAGAGAAATAATACTAGTGTCCAATTTACTTCCTCCTTATTCAGCACAGGACCCCAGGCCGTGGAATGCTGTTGGCCATGTTCAGGGTGGGTCTTCCCTCATTTCAACAGCCTTACAAACATGCCCAAGGATGCTTCTAAGTCCAGGCGAGTTCACACCCTCCTTTTAAAGAGATTTTTCTCCTTTCCTCCGAACCTGCCAGACCCTCAGAAGCCAGAGAGAGAGAGAGAGAGAGAGAGAGAGAGAGAGAGAGAGAGAGAGAAAGAGATCAGACTTGAGCAGCCAGAGGACACTGTGGGGTTGGGGAGGGAGAACACACAACTCTGGGTGCTGCAGTAGTTTTTCTGTTCAATGAGTGACTACTGTCCTCACACTTAGACTGACTGAACTTACTTGTTAGCCCTTCTCCAGGCCTCTCTAGTCTCATTAGAGCAGCAGTTCTAAGGAATCCTAGGACAGTGACCACAAGGTTCCATATTTATACTAACACTGACCTGTGTTCAGAATGAACTCCCCTATGTACGTTTCTTGCCTTAAGTGCCTCATGGTTCTCAACTTCCTTCAGGATTGGAGCCCTGGGGGATTTTGACGGATCAGAGAGTGACACAGCACAGTAGCTAGGACTGATTCTAGGACTTAGAAGGTGAAGGCAGGAGGATCAGGAGTTCAAGGCCAGTATGGTGACTTCAAGGCTAGCTTAGGCTACATGAGACCTTGTCTCAGTAATTAGTACCTTAGGCTGGGGAGATGGCACAGCAGTTAGAGGCACTTGTGGTGCAAGCCTGGCGACCTAATTTGATCCCCAGAACCTGTGTCACAGTAGAAGGAAAGACCTGACTCTATAAAGTTGTCCTCTGACCTCCACATGCCTACTGTGGTACATTCACCCCAACACACACATGCACACACACGCACGTGCACACATGCACACAAGATAATTTTTAAAAAAGCAATTTCACTGTAAAAAAAAAAAACAACTTAGAACAGACCTTTAAAACTTAGGCCAGCCTGTGGGAAAATCTTAACAGTAAACATTCAAACTAACTGTAAATACAAGGCTATGGATAATAATAAAAAACTTAGTTTAATTGTATCTACAAGGCCGGAGGTATAGCCCAGTGATACTTGGTATGAGTAGGTCCTTGGTGTCACCCCCAGAAACCTCTCTCAATGGGTTAAAGAGTCCAGTTTCTAAAATTAAATTTAAAAGTTTTAATTCAGTTTATAAAAGAAATTAAAGTATAAATTTTTCTCAGAATAGAATACATGTTTCCTAATTAAAAGGCTCCCCTGAAACTGAGTACAGCAATGGCCTCCTCTAATCTTGGTACTTGCAAGTCTGTCAGAAATACTGCTACACCTAAAGAAATGTTCAACATCTTTAGTCATCAGAGAAATGCAAATCAAAACAGCCCTGAGATTCCACCTCACACCAGTCAGAATGGCTAAGATCAAAAACTCCGGCGACAGCAGATGCTGGCGAGGATGTGGAGAAAGAGGAACACTCCTCCATTGCTGGTGGGATTGCAGACTGGTACAACCATTCTGGAAATCAGTCTGGAGGTTCCTCAGAAAATTGGACATTGAACTGCCTGAGGACCCAGCTATACCTCTCTTAGGCATATACCCAAAAGATGCCCCAACATATAACAAAGACACATGCTCCACTATGTTCATAGCAGCCTTATTTATAATAGCCAGAAGCTGGAAAGAACCCAGATGCCCTTCAACAGAGGATTGGATACAGAAAATGTGGTACATCTACACAATGGAATACTACTCAGCTATTAAAAACAATGACTTTATGAAATTCATAGGCAAATGGAGGGAAATGGAAAATATCATCCTGAGTGAGGTAACCCAATCACAGAAAAACACACATGGTATGCACTCATTGATAAGTGTATATTAGTCCAAATGCTTGAATTACCCTAGATGCACAGAACACATGAAACTCAAGACGGATGATCAAAATGTGAATGCTTCACTCCTTCTTTAAAAGGGAACAAGAATACCTTTGGGAGGGAATAGGGAGGCAAAGTTTAGAACAGATGCTGAAGGAACGCCCATTCAGAGCCTGCCCCACATGTGGTCCATACATATACAGCCACCAAACTAGGTAAGATGGATGAAGCAAAGAAGTGCAGGCCGACAGGAACCGGATGTAGATCTCTCCTGAGAGACACAGCCAGAATACAGAAAATACATAGGCGAATGCCAGCAGCAAACCACTGGACTGAGAACGGAACTCCTGTTGAAGGAATCAGAGAAAGAACTGGAAGAGCTTGAAGGGACTCGAGACCCCATATGAACAGCAATGCCAACCAACTAGAGCTTCCAGGGACTAAGCCACTACCCAAAGACTATACATGGACTGACCCTGGACTCTGACCTCATAGGTAGCAATGAATAGCCTAGTAAGAGCACCAGTGGAAGGGAAGCCCTTGGTCCTGCCAAGGCTGGACCTCCAGTAAACGGGATTCTTGTGGGGAGGGCAGTAATTGGGAGAGGACTGGGAGGGGAACACACATATAGATGGGGAGGGAGAAGGGTTAGGGATGTTGGCATGGAAACCGGGAAAGGGAATAACATTTGAAATGTAAATAAGAAATAGCCAATTTAATAAAGATGGGAGAAAAAAAAGAAATACTGCTACTAGTTCAAGGCCAGCCTGGGCTACACAGGAAGATACTATCTTCAAAATGTAAGTTTCCTTGCGTATTCAGCACACTAAATGAAAGGGAGACCCATGCCTCACTACTTGCTCACACCAAAAATGAGGAAGAAGCTTCTGTAAGTATTCAGGAAGCAAAGAGATCAGGAGCAGTAATCAAAATGACTTCTCAAAGGCACTGAGTAAGGTCCAGGCCCAGCACACATTCAGGAGACAGGGATGCTTAGGGTGAATGACCAAAAGTGCAAGGTCAGTCCTGGATCCACAGCAAGATCCCATCTCGAAAAGAAACTGTCCTGAGGACACAGGACACCATCTACAGACCTAAGTTCTCAGTGAGAGGCATGGCAAAGATGTAGTAGAGGAGAGCAGCCCTACAGGAAGACCAGCAGTCTGTCACTGGACCACCAATCAGGCAGCATACACCAGATGACATGAGGCCCCCAACACACACACAGCAGAGGACAACCCCATCCGACCTCAGTGAGAGAAGATGCACCTAATCCTGGAAAGACTTAAGGCCCCAGGGAGTGGGAAGGTCTGGTGGGGTGGGGGATGGGGACATCCTCTTACAGATGGGGCAGGGGAGAAGGTGTGGGATGAGGAATGGTCCATGGTGGGGTTGGGGGACAGACTGGAAAGGGGATGAAGACTGGACTGTAAAAAAGGATTAAAGAATAATAATAATAATAATAAAAAGGATGTAGTGGGTTAAGGCAACTTAAAAATTTAAACTAGGTTTTTTTCTCCTTAAATATGGGCAGCAGTTATTAACACTTTTAATGAGCAAAATAAGTCAGAAATCTAGGTTAAAAGAGTTAATTCTATCTTAGTCTCTCTGTTCAGTCTAGGAAAACTCAGCCACCAGGTCCTAAGTGGAGGACAAAGACAACATGTCATGATCAGCAACAACCCACCAGCCAACCCTGACAGTGAAACACCCTGTACTCTCAGCCAGGCCTTGCAAAGCCCTCACCAAAGTACAAAAAAAAAAAAAAAAGTTTTGAGTCACTAACTTTTGGAGTAATTGATAATTGATTATAAAGCAATACATAGCAGCCACTGCTGGAGATCTCAAATGCTGACTTTTCTGTATTTGAGAAATACAGAATGCCACTGAAAACTACCTTCGAAAATGAGGTCTAGCACAAGGGACAGCTAAGGGGTAAAAGGATTTCCAAGTCAGTGGTAGACAGCCTTTGTAAGGAGAGAGAGAGAGATGCAGTTCGCCCTAGAAAGCATAGAGAAGGGTGGAGCAGGATGAAGAGAATGGAAGAGGGCGAGAGGAGGGCAGGAGGAGGGCTGGGGTGGGGCAGGGATGTAGGGATTGCTCTCAGGAAGCAGCGCCTGACAGGCTGACGCAAAGCTAAACGGCATTAGGGCTTCAGTAGAGACAAGCACAAACCACAGTAAGACAGACGTCTTTTACCTTAAATACTTAAAAGCTGGCTTGACCTTTTAGGACGTGACTTTCAAGGTAGTATAACTGGAAATGGATCACAGCCTTGTGTTTATTTAGACTTCCCTTGAGTTATTAGGTAATTGAAGGGGGATTAGGAGAACAGAGGCAGGGAAAGTTCCCTGAGATGTCAGCTTGTCCCAGCAAACAGTGAGAAGAATCACTAGGAAGGCAAGGGCCAGGGAAAACAAGCAGGGGGAAGAGGAGGTCCTAGGCCCTATAAAATACCTAAACCAGCCCCATTCAGTGGACTCCCGGCCTTAGGACCCCTCCCATCCCGAAAGAATGAAGCAGAAAGAAGAGGCTCAGCCAGCTCCCCAGACACCTCTCAGCACCCACCCCCTACAGCAACCTGCACTTTAATTTTTCTTGGGGTATGGAGTGTCAATGAAACTGTAATGTTTGGTTTGTTTTTATAAGCAACAAGTTCAGAAACTCACAAATCTGTGGGAAGCCCTGAGTAGAAGAGAAAGGAAAGCAGATAAGTTAGGCCTGATACTATAACTTACACAAATCCAAGGCCGACTTGGACCACCAGGTGAGAGTTCAAGGCCAGTCTGACCAAAAAAGTGACCTAAAAACAAGAGGCTAAGTAGAGGGCCAGGGACGCAGCCCAGGGTGGAGCGCCTGCCCCACCTGTGCAGAGCCCTGTGTTCAATCTCAGTCCTGAAGAGGCCAAGCCAGCACACAGTGAGTGGAGGCATCACAAGTTCCCACAGTGAGAGCAAAGTGGACAAGAAAAGTTTAAGTAAACTATAACTCTCTTTTTTATGTTAATATAAACTTTTTTTTTTGGTTTTTTGTTTTGTTTTATTTCAAGACTGGGTCTCTCTGGGTAGCTGACTCTCCTGAAACTTGATCTGTAGACTAGGCTGGCCTTGAACTCAGAAAGATCCATCTGCCTCTGCCTCCCAAGTGCTGGGATTAAGGTCATGCACGGCAAGCCACCATCACCACCTAGCTGCTTAAATGTAAATTTTAATTGCAAAACTGTTTTCTTTAAATATAATTATTATCAACCTCTGTACATATAGACATGGTAGAGACCAGTGTTATTTGTACCACAGAAAGAATCAATAGGAGACATAACTCTGGCTCAGGAACACTATTTATAATTAAGGCAAAAAGAAAAACTATGAAACAAGGATAGAAGAAGAATGGAATGAAGAAGCTCATGGATAGAGATGGGGGTAATTCCAAAGGCCACATCAAAACGTCACAGAAAGCAGTCACTGAGATACGGAGTTCAGAATAGGACAGTACGCTGCTTATTTTCACTATAAGCCTATGCCTTCAGAGGGGTGTATGCATGGAACCTGCCAGAAACAAACATCCAAAGAGGATTTAAAACCACAGCATGCACAGGAAACCCAGCTTTAAAAATATATTAGAACACTGAAGAGTTGTTCAGAAGCATACCTGCTATGTTGTAAAATATATACAAATATGTTCACTTATTAACAGTGATTATCTCTGCACGGTAAATTATGATTTCAGTTCCTTCTTTAGATTTACTTTTCAAATTTTATCAGTAGACATTTACTATGCTTATAAATCAAAAGCAAACTTTCTTTAGCTTGTATACGTCTATGTGTTCCTGTTGCGTCTATGTGTTGCATGTGCATAAGCATGCAAGTGACTGCATGTACAGGAGTATGCATATGGAGGCTAGAGGGTCTTCTTCAATCACTTCCCATCTTAACTTTTAGACTAGGTCTCTCACTGAACCTGGAGCTCACCCACTGCACTGCCTCATCAGCAAGCTCCAGGGATCTGTAGCACCTTTGCCTAATACTGAGGTCACAGCTACCCACAGCCATCTATATGTGGCTTCTGCATGGGTTCTGGGGGTCCACGTCCAGATTCTTGTTGACCAAAAAGATCAGAAACCTGAAGATCTCTCACAAATCTCAAAAACCAGTAGCCAGACTGACTGACTAAAGCCTCTAATTCCTGGTTCCCACCTGCTACTAAATCAGTCTGTCTATCTGCCTGTCCATCTATCTGTCTGTCTCTCCCCATTCCTCCTTCCCCTCCCCGTGTGTGTGTGTGTGTGTGTGTGTGTGTGTGTGTGTGTGTGTTCCCATGAACATGAATGACCACACTCACATGTTTTTGAGACTGTAAGTGCTGGATTACAGGCATATCCTACCATTATGTCCAGTGTTTATGGGGTACTCAGGGTTTTCTGCACACTAGGCAGCGCTCTACTAACTGAGCCATATCCCTGGCCCTGCTGTCAAATCTTAATGTCACTGCAGGCCCTGTAGTGAGACTCCAAGAGCTTAGTACTCTCCACATGCAATTACCTTCTTTAGTCTGAGACAGCCTACCTGCTGCTTCTATCCCTCAGTAAGCCAGTGCACTTTCTCCATGTGTACCAATATGCACATGTCTAGCCTCAAATCTCTATCTGCTGCTCCTCAAGCAGCAGAGACAAATGGCACATTGCCTTCCATCTTCTCCTCCTGACTCTCACTTACTTCTATGTAACTCATATAAAAGAACTACAAAATAAGCAGACAAAAAATCCTGACAAGGGGTTGGAGATTTAGCTCAAAGGTAGAGCGCTTGCCTAGCAAGCGCAAGGTCCTGGGTTCGGTCCCCAGCTCTGGAAAAAAAAAAAAGAAAAAAGAAAAGAAATAAACAGAAAAAAAAAAAGGAAAAAAAAAAAAAAAACCCTGACAAATTGACAAATAAAGTTCAGAATTAATGACAAGGTACATGAAGGAAAAAGAGCAAAGATTTCAATTCTAGTTCTGCTGATCATCAGAGGCCAATTGGCCTCTCAGTTTCACATGCTTAAAATAATTCCTCTCATGTTATAGTAAGGATTAAAATGACAATTCAACATTAAACACATAGCACTCAAAGTGTTAAGTTACTGTGCTAGAGGTGGCTTACAGGCTAAGCGCACTCTTGGTGCTCTTACAGCTCTTGGGTTTAGTTCCAACACCCACAGCAGCGCCCAACCATCTCCTAACTCCAGTTCCAAGGAATCTGATGCCTTCTTCTGGTCTCTACATGCACTGCACATACATGGGACATATATATACACACAGGTAAAAGCGCCCATACATACACACAAAAATAATTCTTTTTAAGAACTAACTTCACTTTCATTTTTATTTCATCTTCTAAAATGTCCTAGAACTCTGCCATTCAGATTTTTTTTGCAATTTTTACAGTAATTGACTATACACTAAACATAAAAATACCACAGAGAGCATGACTAAGTAGAAACTTACAGAAATACAAGGAGATATTGGAAGTCTTTCAATCTCATTATTAGTTGTGCTAATGGCACTTTCCTGCCACCCAGCACTTGGGAGGTGGAGGCAGGAAGATCTCTGTGAGTTGGAAGACACATAAGTTCCAGGCTAGCCAAGGCTACATAGTGAGACTGTTTGTTGTGTGGGACAGCAAGTGGAAGGGAGAAGAAGACAAGGAGAAGAGAGGGGAAGGGAAGAGAAAGGAAGAGAGGGAAGGAAGATGGAGTCCACTGACAGTAGGCAAGGATGACAACAGGAGCAAGGTGTGGTGGTGAGCACACAAGGACACTGGAAGGTACAGGCCAGACAACAGGAGTTTAGCTACACAATGAGAACCGTCTCAAAGCCAAAACGGAAAATGATGAAGTAGGTCAGAGGTGAATGTACACCCTCACTGACTGCAGCACTATTCACAATGCCCAAGCTGTGGCATAATCAACCCAATGGACCACCCACAGATAAATGAGCAAAGAAAATGTGATGCATTCAAAACATACATATAAAAACGATGGGATTATAATTTAACTTTTACAAAGAACAAAACCCTGTTATTTGTGACATGGGTGAACCTTATTCTAAGTAAAACAAACAAGGTAGAGAAAAACAAACACTACAGAATCTTTCTTATATATTGACTCAAAAAAAGTATTAATAATTGGAACTCAGAGCAACAGAGGGTACATTAGGGAGTCATTAGGCACCAGGGATGGGGAGAGAATGGGACTTGTTGACCAAAAGGCACAAAGCTTAGATAAAAGAAATAGGTTCTGCGTCTATTGCACAGCAGTGGTGGCTACTGGTGCTAGTAACACACTGTGTACTTGGAAGTTGTTATAAGAATATCTCTTCAATACTGCAGTGCTTAGTGAGAATAGCCCCTGCCCCACCAAAACTCATAGGCTTGAATACTTTGTATCCACTTGATAGAATTGCTTGGGAAGGACTAGGAGGTGTGGCCTTGTTGAAGTAGGCGTGTGACTGGGGGCAGACTTTGAGGTTTCAAAGGACCAGCACCATTCCCCCTGTGTTTCTTTCTGCCTACTTATGGATCAAGTGAGCTCTCAATCATTCCTGTCACTACCTTGGACTCTTAACCCTCGGAAAATATAAGCCCAATTAAATGCTTTCTTTTATAAATTGCCTTGGTCATACTGATTTGTCACTACAACAGAAAGTAACTAAGACAGATTAGTTAACTTGGTTTTTTAATTACCCCACAATGCACATTATCAGAAATCATGACATATGGCATAAATTTATAGACTCATTTAATTATAAAATTAAAAATTGTTTTATTTTTAAGAGAGAAGGCATAGCAGCCCAGCACTCAGAAAGCAGAGGTAGGACATCACAAGTTCAGAATCATCCTACAATACACAGTAAGACAAAAACAAACAATCAGAAACCCTGTGGGCTACAAATATAACTCTATGGTAAAATGCTTATTAAGCAAGTTACAAAACAAAACAGAAAACAGAAATACCATAGACCACGGTAATTCCAATTTTAGGTTATTCATTTAAAAAAAAAACCTGAAATCATTATGTGAAAGGGGTATTTGCATTCCCTTGCAGACTGTTGTAGCACTATTCACAACAGCCAATATTGTTATGATTGTACAATCTGAATATTCCTAGATAACTGCAAGGGTAATTAAATGATGTATACATGCAATGAAACTTTTCAACCTTAAAAAAGGAAGTCTTGTCATCTGTGGTAACATGAATGGCCTGGGGGACATATGCGAATAAGTCAGACACAATCCAAAAATACTACAAAGCACTTCCATGAGGGCTATGTAAATCAATCTAATATACTGAACTAGAGAATAGAATGGGGGGAGGGGGGCTACCGGAAGTTGTGGAATAGCACAGTGGAAGGCTGCAGCTGGCACACAGTCGCAGTCACACAAGAGGATCGGTGCTACAGATCTGTCAGTAAACATGGTGCACACCATTCACAAATTTTGTTGAGAAGGCAGTTCATAGTTGGGCTCAGCAGCTCATGATTGCAGCCCCAGATAGCTGGGAAGCTAGGCAAGATCACTTAAACCATGAACTGCTATTTTAAAGAAACTGGTATAAAGAATGTTTTTAGGAAGAAAATGAAGAAAGAAGAAATGGAGGAGGAGGAAGAAAGGGGAGGGAAGCAAAGAAAAGGAAATGAAAGAAAGACAAGTTTTAACTAATCCATTAACATGTATAAAAATTTTTAACATTATTTCCCTCAGGAAGTAGTAAACCAAAAAAAATAAAATAAAATAAAAACTAGCCAGGCCTGGTAGCATTTGGGAGGCAGAGACAGGCAGATCTCTCTGACTTTGAGGCAATGACTTCATATTAACACAAACAAATAAGTGGAAGGTTGTTATGAGAAACAAGACACTTGCACAGTTTCAAAGTAACTCTCCTCAGACTATAAATCTATCAGGACAGGGCAAATTAAGTTTACTTAGCAAAAGCTGCAATTCCAATTCAACAAGTCAAGTAACATCACCAATAACAAGACTTATCAAAGTTGTACACTCCCCAGCAGAGTTCAGTAAAAATACAGCAGCAATAATATTTCTTCCAAATTTACAAAATCTTGCTCTTAAATATTGGCAAGCAAGGCCCTTGATTCAGTCTGCAGCACCACAAAAAAATAAAGATAATGAAGTCAAGGAAAGCCTAAGGAAGTACTCCACTAAAGAAAACTAAGGCAGGCACCCAGCACCAACATGAAGACAACACTAACCACCATCTATAACTCCAGTTCAAGAGAATCCAATGCCCTCTTCTGGCCTCCTCAGATACTGCCCATACCTGGTGCATAGCAAGCAAACACCCACACAGATAAAATAAAAATAAATAAACAATTTAAAATCATAAACACAAACATAACTGACACCCATAAAACTGACAGCTCAAGTCTTAAATATATATTTCTAAGGCACTAAAAATATCAACTATTCCTAATTGTCTTATACATCCTAAAATTAAATCAAAGACAGTCCTAAAATTTGAAAACAAATTTCACTTATAAAAAAGGAATGAAAGATCTAAATCAAATAAACAAAATATTAGCAATGTGCTCAGTATGGCAGCATACCCGCTCTCACTATTTTTGGAGAGCAGTGGCAGGAGGATGGAGAATTTAAGACCAGCCTGTACCACATAGTAAGCCCTGCCTCAAGAAGGAGTTGGGGGAAAGCAATATAAGTTTGGGTGTGGTGGCATGCACCTTTAATCACAGCACTCCAGAGACAGAAGCAGAAATCTCTGAGCGTTTGTAGCCAGTCTACATATCCAGTTCCAGACTAGGTATGGCTGTATACTGAGATCTTATCTCAAAAAAAAAAAAAAAAAAAAAAAAAAAGCAATAGGATCCATTGCTTTTATACCTATTGAGATATGGAATATTAAAATAAAGAGGGTTTGTGACTGGTTCAGTGGTTAAAAGCTGGTCTAGATCCCCAGCACCCACATGGTAGCTCACAACCATCCCTAACACCAGTCCTAGAGGATCCAATGCCTTCTTCCAGCTTCTGAGGGTACGAGGCACACATAGGTACACAGACACACATACATACATTCAGGCAAAACACACATATACATAAAATAATAAAATATTTTTTAATTAAAATTAGGGGTCTTTCTAGAACTTGTCCCCTTATTTATCCCTTTCTCAGCCTATCTAAGTTTTACAAAAAGTTGTTTGCGAAATTAGCATGATCTTAAACACTATTTAAGATAAACACAACATAAAGAAAATGTACTTGTATTACATGTAGAAGTCAGTCCAGACAGTCAGAACTTAACACTATAGCCCAGTGTTCTAGCTGCACCACACACAGAGTATGTATTTTTAGCCTAAAGTTCTATGTTGTGTGGTTATACTGGCAGCTGTCTGATGGCATGACCACTATCTAGCTCTCTAAAACAGTCACAGACTATGGCTGCAGCTCAGCGGAATAGCACTTACCTGTTGCTAGTTATACACTGGACTCTAGGACTGGTTCCCAGCACCATAAATGTAAATAGATTTTAAAAAAGTAACAGTCGCAAATCTTCTGAAATCATCACACTTTCTTGTGTTCCTTTGAGTCCTGTTTCCAGTACAGCTTCCAGTAGAACTGCACTTTTGCACTTTTTAAAATCTAAAGAACAACTGAATTTGTTTTGCTTTATTTACATTTTAAGCTACTACATTCAGAAAAGACTTAAAGAGACACAATTAGCTTAAATGTTACACAGAATAACGGTACCTCACAATGCTGTCGAGAAGCCTGGATTTCACATTCGTACTTATTCTTCACAGACTCTAAGCAGAGTTCTCTATAGATTCCTGAAACCAAGCACAATGATTCCGCTGGTTATGCTGGCAATAAAGAGTCAGTCATCACAACCTCCACAATAGTTTATAAGATGGCTCAACAAGAAAGTCACAAATGAGTCTAACTTTACCCTAAAAAAAAAAAAATTAAAACATGTATCAAAGAAGAAGAAAAAAATTGAGTTCATGAACTAATAAAAAACCACATGGCTACTTTTTGTTATACCTCACACTCCCAAGAATACTAAATGTTCACTAGACAATGATCAAAATAAAATGCACAATCCTTTTTTCTCAGACTTCTCCTAACAGGAAGGGAGACAGACAGTAAACTCTTGGTTTCATCATTCACACATAATCAAAGCAAGAAATGGATACTTTACTCAGTCAAAACCACTGTTTCCAAACTATTCTCTTCAGAGTCCAAAGTTTTGCAAGGAAGTCTAGCGGTGCAAACTCACAGAACAAGGTCCATCACATTGAGGTGCTCCCGACAGGCGGGTGCCCAAGTGCTATCCTGACAGGGAACACAGTAACATAAAGTCTGCACGTGTGCCCTGCAGACTTGGAAAGCACTTAACTCTGGATGTGTAGACTCAATGCCAAGCCACAGATGGCCTAGAGATGTAAGCAGTTGTCTGCTCTGTCAAGGCAGGTGGCAGCTACCTGGACCTATGCCATCTGCAACATTTTCACCCATACAATGCCACAAAATCAAAGTGTCACAAAGTGCACAAAATGTCACACATGCCTACCTGCTACCTTTGTGCGAATCTGCATGTTCTCTTGTAAAGTTGCCAGTGGTTCCAAATACTCTGGTGCTTTTCCAGCTATGACTTCTTGGAGTTTTGCATCCACCTGACTCAACCGCTCTTTATAAAGTCTTAACAAAGCAAAAATGAAGACATTGATTAAAAATTTTCAACAAAGACAAGAAACTTGCCACTCCTATGCATTATTGTTTCCTCTAAGAGCTCATGTTCCAATAAGCTAGCAGATGCGTTCTTGCCTTGACTGCAATCAGAAAACTCACTTACATACATCGTAATATTAAACAGATACCAGCCCAGGGTTTGTCTGTTTTTCAACCAGTCTCACTCTTTAGTCACAACAACAACAAAATGCAATTAAAATTCAGGCCTAGTGGCCCTTGTCTGTTGTCTAAAGCTACTTGGGGAAAGGGAGTGTGGCAAGAAGATGGACTGGACTGGACTGGAATGGACTGGGAGACATAGCAAGAGCCATCACAAAAAATAAAAGTGAAAGAAAAAAAACTTGAAATCACTACTTTGGCACTCCCAACTTTTGTTTTAAATGAACAATAATAAATCAATTCTAGAAGGTTGTTTAAATATTAGCTTAAAAGAAACAAGGAAATCACTTCTACTAATTTGGCTGTTCTCCACCTTACCTGAAAAGGCACAGTACCATATTTAACCTGTTTAATTTTTACTTGCTTATTGTTTCCAGTATTTTGAGACAGGTCTGTATTCTCCAATCTAGTCTACAACTCACTATGTAGCCCACAGTCTCCAACTCCCAAAGGTTCTGCCTCACCCTCCTGAGGGCTAATATTACAAATCCTGTGAGCGTTTACAAAACAAAGAAGACCGAGTGCTGATGGGGGGAAATGATTAGAGCCCATAACCCGGTATTCACAACTCTACTAGAAATGAACACAGTGAAGTAAAGTGGGTTATTGGATGGAGACACGAAAAGGGAAGCTAAGCATACCAACACACAAGTCTACTGCAATAGTATTTGACTAACAGGCAGAGAAAGACTAAATTTGAGGCCAGCCTGGGCTATATTGGGAGCTCTTCACAGACTGGACTACCATGTAATCAAACTACAAAAAAATAAAAAAGCAGAAGAAGCAGCCAGTTATGGTGGCACCTTCTGGCAAGATACGCTGAACAGACAGAAGCAGGGAGATCATAAGAGGGAGATAATAAGTTGGAGAGCAGCCTGGGCTATACCTTAGTACCAGTAAGACAGTTCGGTGGGTAAAGGATTTTGCTACCAAAATTGATGACCTGCCTTGATCCCTGGAACGAACAGGGTGGAAAGACAGAACTGACTCCTGCCACTTTTCTTGACAGGCACCATGGCACAAGTGCAACCACATACACATTCATACATATGTGCACACAGAAACAAAGACTAGAGGACCCAGATTCAAGTCCCAGAACCTACGTGGTAGCTAGGAACCATCTATCACACCAGTATAAGTGGATCTGACGTTCTCAAATGGTCATCACAGACACTGTGCACCATGGAACACAAATACAAATGTGTGTAAAATATATACACATAAGGTTATATATAAATATTATATATTAAAATCTAAAAAAATGAGTGCTTTTAAAAAGGATGAAATAAAAAATGTGAAGGGGACTTTATTGGCTATTTATGAATTTGCTTATAGGTGTTGTAGAAAAGAGAAAATGGGGGGAAACACCTTACTTTGAAGCCTGTAAGCCAGCCCCACAAATGTCCTTATAAGAATTGCCATGGGAGGCTGGAGAGATGGCTCAGTGGTTAAGAACACTGCCTATTCTTTCAGAGGTCCTGTGTTTAATTCCCAGCAACCACATGGTGGCTCATAACCATCTGTAATGGGATCCAATGCCCTCTTCTGGTGTGTCTGAAGACAGCAACAGTGTACTCACATACATAGAATAAATAAATTTAAAAAAAAAAAAGTCTGTTCACAGTAGTAAAACCCTAAGACAGAAGTTGGTACCAGGAGTGGGGTATTGCTATGATAGGTCTGACCATGATTTTGTTTGGAGGACTGTAGATTTGGGGATTTTGAATTTGGAAAATATTGGAATGCTTTAAACAGGGCTTAATGGGCTATCCTAGAAGGAATATGGACGACTTTGCAGGGAATGTAACTCAGCAACATAAATAACACTTACCTAGAATGTACAAGGCATGAGGTCATCAATAATAACCAGGTTAAAAAAACCTCCTATCAGTTGATATAATAGTTGGGTTATCAAAAATACTAAGTATATGAAACACTGGTTTGTTTCTGTTTTTGTTTGCACCTGCACTTTCCTATGTGCACACCCATACCCCAATCAAACACCAGATCACACATACACAAAATAAAAAATAATTATTTAAAAACATAAAAATACAAATTTGCTACCTCTTTGCCAGAATGATACAGGATGAACTTTTTATGTTGCCCAAATGAACTCAAACTAAGTTTAATGTAAAATTAACAATAGAAATTTTTCTTTTTTCTTTTTTCTATAAGGGCCTTGCTATGTGGTCTTGGTTTGACCTGGAATAGCCAAATCTCCTGCTTCTGCCTCTCAAGGGTTAAAATTACAAGCATAACACCAAACATGCTACAATAATGTAAACCTCTAGAATAAAAAATAAAATACCATGTCTTTCAAAGTCAAAATTATAAACTTTATATTTTTAATATGTTGTACTAGCAGAAATAATACTCATACTCATCTAACACCAATGAAAGTTAAGAAAAGGGGGTTGGGGATTTAGCTCAGTGGTAGAGTGCTTGCCTAGCAAGCACAAGGCCCTGGGTTCGGTCCCCAGCTCTGGAAAAAAAAGAAAAGAAAAGAAAAAAAAAAAGAAAGTTAAGAAAAGAAATAGCATAAACAGGATTAATATGGTAAACAAATCTGTCTCCCTCTAGCCTGCTAATTCTACTAAATCTATTCTATCTCATCTCAAACCTTGGAGGCTTTCAATGAGCATGATAGTGGACATTTGCAATCCTAGTACTCAGGAGGTGGGGGCAGTAGAATGCCAACTTTGAGACCAGGATAGCAAGACAGCAAGATCCAATGTGGAGGTATTTTAGTCAGGAATTCTACTGCTGTGATAAAACACCATGACCAAAAGCAACTTGGGGAGGAAAGGGTTCAAGTCATCTCACAGCTTGTAGCGCATCATCCAGAAGTCAGGGCAGGAACTCAAGGACTCAACCTGGAGACAGGAACCGATGCAGAGACCCTGGAGATGGCTCATTCATTAAGAGCACTGGCTGCTCTTCCAGAGGCCAGGGTTTGATTCCCAGCACCCACAGGGCAGCTCACAATATGTGTAATTCCAGTCCCAGGGAATCCAATGCCCTTTTTTGGCCTCCACATTTATGTGATACAGAGATATACATGCATGTAAAACACACACACACACACACACACACACACACACACACAGGGGTGGGGGAGGGTAGGAGGGAGGAAGGGAGAAACTTTTAAAAATGTATTCACAGGGGCTGGGGATTTAGCTCAGTGGTAGAGCGCTTACCTAGGAAGCGCAAGGCCCTGGGTTCGGTCCCCAGCTCCGAAAAAAAGAACCAAAAAAAAAAAAAAAAAAAAAAAAAAAGAAGTATTCACAAGGGAAAGGTGATTGAGAGCCTGTGTTCTTCCTCTAACAATTCCTCCACAGAAACATGCCTTTAGTGGAATGAATGTATTAACACTAAAGCAAAAGGCCTGACCTCATTTACCAGTTTTTGATAAAATATAGGAATGAATAAACTTCTCTGAATATCAGTTTCTTCACAGGTAAAATGGAAGTAAGACTGCCTTCCAACCTTACAGGGCTGTTACAAGGAGTAAATTAAGTAACATACATAAAAGAGAGAAATATACTGTTTAATGTTAAGACATAAAATCAAATTACCAGATAGGAAATTGGAGGACAATACTTTTATTTATTTTATTTTCAAAATTTAAAAAACAGTATCTCAGCTGGACCTGGTGGCACAGAGCTGTAAACCCAGATATACTGGAGGATAGGGTAGAAGGATCACAAGTTCAAGGCATGAACTACAAGGTGAGTTCAGGGCCAACCAGCCTGGGCAACTTAGCAGGACTCTGTCTCAAAAGAAAATGTACCAGGAGGAATCTGGGGATACTGCTCCATGGCCGAGCACTTTCTTATCATGTACGATGCCCTAGGTCCATCTCTAGTACCAGAGGGAAGGATCTTTAACAAGGGAATGAATAACGCAGACAGAAGCAAGTGTGCAGCGATGGAAACACTTGAATCACCGACATCCACATGCAGTCTACTCCATCAAACCCTAAAGTGAGGTCTCTAGCAGGCAAACAAGAACTGAAGCCTCCTTCAGACCAGATCAGCCCGGAGCAGCCCATTCCCATAAAACACAAACGGGAACCCAGCAGAAACCATGCAATAGCTCTTGTGCTACTAAAACTGATGCCACTGAGAATCAGTGACGGGACCTTCTGAAGTGAGTACTTACTGATCTTTGAGATCTGTGAACTGCTTCTCAAGGTTGGACATCTCATCTAAACATTCCATCCTTCTCCTCTCACAATCTTCATCATCCATTTCTGACAATACAAAAAATCGAAAAGGGAAATATCAAAGATAAAACGTCAAGGCAGGCCTGGGGCACACACTGGGGATCCCAGTGCTTGGGAGGCACAAGCAGGAGGATTAGGAGTTTAAGGCTAGCTATGACTATATGCCACATAGCATGTTTGAGGCCAGCCTGGGATACATGAGCCCCTATCTCAAAAAATAAAAACAAACAAAACAGATAGAACTGTTTCAAATAAATCTGAAGTTAGTCCAAACAGAAAAAAAGTTGTAATATGAAACTCGACATCCAAGGTCTGTATTAAACCTTAAAGGAAAATAAACAATTTTTATCCAAAAGAATTACCACTATAGAATTAATGTGATGTCAGATTAGTTAAAACTCCCAGTCTCTAGAGTGTCTAGTGTTTATCCATTTTCAATTGTCTTAAAAGCTATGATGTAACGAAGCCAATGAAGTAATTAACTCATTTTTGCTTTTACACTAATTCTTAAGAACTTAGCACCAAAAGTGACTATGTTCATAAAAGGTCAATATTATTCAAAAAACACATTTGGTATTCTCTCTTCCCAACTTTACCATGGCAGCTGTGGTGGTAAATAACAGTATCCCAGCTCTAGAGAGTCTGAGGCAGGAAAAATAATGAGGGTTCAAACCTAGCCTTGGCTGGATTAAAAAAAAAAACAAAAAACACAAGACCTAAAGAGCTGAAAAGATGTCTCAGAAGAGAAGAGTGAATATTATTCTTGTACAGGACCCAAATCCAGTTCTCAGGATCCATGCCACGGTTTACAACTTCCTCTGACTCCAGTTCCAAGGGATCTGAGGGTCCATTCTGGCCTTCAAACACACCATACACACAATTGTAATTTATTTTTAAATCTTAAAAAAAAAAAAAGAAGATAGAGGAGAAGCCGCCACATGATTGATTACTCCATCACATAAAAAGCAACTAATTGGGGTTGGGGATTTAGCTCAATGGTAGATCGCTTGCCTAGCAAGTGCAAAATCCTGGGTTCGGTCCCCAGCTCCGAAAAAAAGAAAAAAAAAAAAAAGGCAACTAATTGTTGGGCAGCATGGTGGTGCCTTGAGAGACAGACAGGCAGAGTTGGGGGTCAGGATTGTCTACATAGGGAGTTCCAGGCCAGCTAAGGCTACACAGTGAAACTGTCTCAACAACAACACAAACTGATTCCATTCCATTTCTCCCATGGAATGTTGGATCGCAGCTCACCCTGCTAATGTTCCCTCTCCAGATTACTGTCAATGAGAAAGAGCAGATGAGGACAAGGATGAGTAAACTCTTAAAGACAGCAAGTATTAGTTACCAGGTCTGCCCTATTTTCACATCTTCTGTTTTTATATATAATATAAAGATAATATATATATACACACATATATCTATCATACATATATAAAATATATATGCAACACATCAAAATAACTGAGGCACAAGTTGAGCTGCATCTTAATTTTTTTTAAATAAAGGTCAAACTATACCCAAGTGGTGGCAGCAGCAGCAATAGCACCATATGCCTTTAATCCCAGCAGAGGCAGGCGGATCTCAAGTTCAGTGCCATCCTGGTCTACAGATCAAGAGTAACAGGCGTGGCTACACAGAGAAAGTCATAAGAAAGAAGGGGGGAAAAAAAGGTCAAACTATGAAAAAGTTATAGTATACACAGCTATTTTCATATAGTAAGGAAGTAAATGGTAAGTATATGATGATAGTTTTCTAAAACAAATTTAAAATATTTATGCCTCTTAATAGCTTACTCTGTAGCTCTTTAAAACTCAGTCCCTCAACTGGAGATATAGCCCAGGGGTAGAGCACATGCCCAAGCTGTTTACAGCCCAAGGTTTGACAGGGAGTAGGAGGGATGTGACAGGGACATGTCACATGCTCATGCACATACACAAAACCTAGTTCTTCACATTTTTTAATCTTCCAAATCTGAATTAAGTCATACCCAAAGGATCTGTTCAATACCACGGTTTGAGGGAAAAAAAATGCAATATGCAAGACTCGGTAGAATAGAAATAATCATAGGAAAAGTAAAACTGCAAAATGCATTCAAATGATTTACTTGCACTTTAAAAATTGACTTTTAGTTTAAATTACTATTATGATCTATGTAAATTATGTTATTTTCTAGGCTGAGGTTTTTTAAACATGTTAAAGGTCACAGCATCGGGCTAGAGAGATGGCTCAATGGTTAAGAGCACTGACAGCTCTTCCCAAGGTCCTGAGTTCAAATCCCAGCAACCACATGGTGGCTCACAACCATCTGTAATGAGATCTGATATCCTCTTCTGGTGTTGGTGTGCATATATATAATAAATAAACAAATACTTTAAAAAACCACAACATAAATCTTAGAAGAGACTCACAACACATGCAATTTGATAAGAATCTGGCTCCTATTAAAACCCAAGAGCCTAGGCTGAACCAATAGCTCAGGGCCTCTGAGCATGTTGTGTTCTAGCAGAGGAAGAAAGCTGGGTTCCCAGTACCACACCAGGTAGCTCACAACCACTTCTAACTCAGCTCCAAAACATCCAGTGAGTGCCCTCTTCTGTGGGCACCTTCACTCCCATACCTGTACCTATGCACAGACATACACATAATTGATTAAAAATAAAATCTTAAAAGTACATATAAATAATACAAAATTAAATAAAAATGAAGAAAACAAGGATGCTTGAATATAAAAATGCTTTACTCCTGGGCTACACAGCAAGACCCTGACCTCTACATCCCACAAACAAAACAACAGAAAAGCACTTCAGCTCTACGAACTGTATATAGAGTATAAATGTGACTCTTACCCTACTTCATGTTAAACTGGCTAATTTTGAAGTTTCACCCATGTCCCCAGCAAGGCGGATGACCTCAGAATTATTTTTCTCATCTCAGGTAGGTTCTAACTCGACATTCCTTCTGTCGGTTTGGACATTCTTACATAAACAGCACACAAGCTGAACAGCAATATGCTCAAAATACTTCATCTTCTATCTTCATTTCCATATTTTATTTTTTGGTTAGCTGTGATGCTACCCACATCTCTCCCTGTATCTGAGCTTCCTCTTACCTCACTCCTAAACTTGTATCCACCGAGTCTGGGTTTTGTCTTCTTTGAAATCTCTCACGTCTACATCATTCTTTGCCTTTTCAAGCTTCTTGGTCTCCCAACCAAACTTGTTTTCTCATCCTTCTATAAGCCTTGAACTCCGCCCTTTGCACTTTTTCTTACATTCCTTCTCCTATATGAACTTTCCACCTTAACTATCCCAACCCAAACTCTTCAAAACAACACAGTGGCTCTTTCCCCACTAAATGTGCTGACCACATAGTTCTAGAGTCTGTCCTCTGCTCCTAACAACAGCATTATGTACATTCAATTGTTTGTTTAGCAACTTAATCAAGTGGTAACTTACAACAAGCTTTTAAAATATTTTTATCAGTTCTTTGAAAATGTTAATCTGAACCACCGCCATCCCCCTATTCGCCCAACTCCAAGTCCTCTACTTTTTCTTTTTTGTAAAACTATGGCGTTCAATCTGGTTTGCCTGCCCTGATGTGTGGTTGACCTACCAAGGGTCATACTAACAAATGCCCTTAGCTCTGCTAGTGGTGGAACTACCATGCCCACCTCTACCCTATTGGGATTTCTGTCCGGATTGAGCCTGCCCAGGTCTTGTGCACACTGCCATAACTACAATGAATTCATGTGTTCAAAAGTCCTATTGAGTAAGCAAAATACTGTTCTTCAACCGAGATAAAATAACTATAAATGTTTGCCTCGTGCTGAGTGAAAACTCTCCCTCATAAATATTTACTTTTGGATGGCTGACTTATTGACATTACCTTCTTCCATTAAGAAGTATACTCTGACAGACAAACCTAGAAAAAAAGTGTGGAATGATACCACACTGTCATTAACCTATTATCAATGCTTCCCTTTTCATGGCCAAACCAGGGTTAGACAAAGAAGTCATTCTCAGTCTGTCATATGTTGGAATAACAAGTATTAAAGACGCAGAAGAAATCGCCCGAAGTTACAAAATAATCATCGCTTGAAGATTCTGGGAATGTCAACACTGCCCACATGGTCCTGATTAAAACCTGACAATGATTTGAAATTATTCCTCAGGCTGGTCCTTTGTCGGTCTTGAAAACTTTAGAGAGCTACAAAGAACCGGAGAGTTCCCAAGTCAATCCCCTCGAGACCTCTGATGACAGTACTAGCGACAGGCTGATCTGCAAGTGAAGGTTAATGAGTTTCAAGCCCGCCAAGGACCAAGGCAAATCTATCCTCAGTCCGCACACATGCAGACAAGGGTTGGGGAGACTACTAGTAAAGGGTCGGTGGTATGAATTAAAGGGCATTTCCAGTCTTCCAGATCAGCAAGCCGGACATTCCACTCCCCAGTCGGTAGCCCCAGGGTACCGCCAGGTGACCCTAGGGCGGGTCCCACGGTGCACAGAATCGCCTGGGGTCCCCAAAGCCCGCAGGCGCTCAGCCTTCCCGGGACCGGGAGCTGGAGCCCGCGGCGCCCCGCAGCTCCGGGTGCCAGAGGCCAAGCCAGTCCCCGCCCCTTCCCCATCTCCCCGCCCCGCGCTCCCAGCAGGACGCGCCGCCCGGCGTGAGCACCGCGGCCTGTCGCGCGCCCGGCTCAAGGGACCCGGCATCCCCGCCCAGCTGAGTCGCGCACCTGAGCTGTCCCCATCCTCGGAGACCGACGAGCTCTCGGTGTCCTCGTCTTCGGAACTGCTCCCCTCGTTCTCCGCGTAGTCCACCTCCATCTCATCGTGATGATTCGTCTCCTTCTTATCTCCTCGGGAATGGACCGGCATTTTCCAGCCGCGCCGTCGCTTCCCACTCCCTGCTCCCAGCCCGGCCACTGCCGCTCCAGAGAAGGGCGCGCCGAACGCCCCGACCCACCCGGCCGCCTCGCTCGCTCCGAAACCCTCGACTCCTCCCCACCCCCGGCCAGAGCCTCACAACCTAACCCGCAGGCTGTGCGCTGCGAGCTCAGCCATTGGTGAAAACTGTCCCTGAGCTGGAGGCGTGGCCTGCCTTGCAAGCGAACGATTGGTTACCCGTGATTACGGCGCGGCCTTCCGCTGAATGTCGGGAGTTGTAGTCCTTAGGCCTCAGAGCTTCACGGGCTGTGGGTTTCTAAGGTTCAACTGCCTCAATCACTTTTAACTTCGGACTTCAAGTCCCACAAGGCAGGAAAGCTGGCATACTGGAACGCAGTTTATAAACTAAACAGAAACAGATTGCGCGGATTTGGTCTGTACTTATCCTTTTCCCGCCAATTGGTTATTTAATCTGCCCAGCTACTCAAAATGTGAAAAGAATGTGAAAAGGTCCTTTGCTTGAAAAGGTTTTTGCACACTCTATGAGCATGGAGGGCTGCAGAATCGTCTCTTCTACATTAGTATTACTTTTATTACGGCTAATAAACTTAAATTGAAATGTAGATGTAGGAAATAATTCGTACTTTGTAAATTTTCACAGAGAAATTATAATTGTTCTTGAAATTTTTTCAACCAAAAAAATAGAGGGAAAGGAAGTTTTAGTATTTCAATTTTGCATTCTTACATTTTTTTTTTTAATGGAAGAAGCTACCCGTTGATTTAATTTCAGGTTCCGATGAAAAATTAATGTTTGACTTAAAAAGGTGTCTTTTTTTTTTCAAAGATAGGATTACACAGACAAGGATGACGCTGTAACTACCATAATAATCGTAACTTATAACTGACCACTTTCACTCATTATCAGGTTATCTTGGTAAGTTCACTGTGTGGGTTAGATGAGTTGATTTTTTTTGTCAACAAAATATATGGTTCAAGTATTAAAGGGACATCAGGAAGTAGAATGAAGCTTAGTTGTTCTGGAACTTGCTCTGTAGATTGACCTTGGCTCAGAGATCTGCTTGGCCCTGTCTCTTGGGATTAAACCACACCTTGACTTAAATTTAGCTGAGTAGGATCTGTTATAGCCTAGAACATAGATTCTACTCCCCGGTGCCCCTTTAAATATTTTTCCTTTCTCAGCTTGCTCCTTTTCTTACAGGTTCAGAGGTTCTGTCCATTACCACCAAGGCGGGAGCAGAGCTGAGAGTTCTTCATCCTCATCTGAAGGCTGCTAGGAGACTGGCTTCCAGGGAGCTAGGGTGAGGGTCTTAAAGACCACGCCCATAATGACACACTTCCTCTAATATGACCACACCTACTCCGACAGGGCCACAGCTCCTAAAAGTGCCACACCTTGGGCCAAGCATATTCAAACCATCACCACCACCACCATTTCCCGCATTTCAGATGCTCTCGTGCTCCCAGACAATGACTACGATCTGTACTTAGTCCTTTTTTTCTTCTTCTTTTCCTACCAGGCTATATTCAGCCACCGTGGGCTACCTATAGGACTGTGAGTTCCTTGAAAGCAAGGGTTGTTTTAATCAAGTGTGAAAATACAAGGCAAAGCACAGCTACTGTGTGTGGGCAGCTATTATGTTGCAATCTGCCAGTTGCTAGGATCTGAGACTACCAGCATGTTTGTCCAGACAGAGTCTTGCTGGTCTTGAGTTCACTGCATGGCCTCATCTTCCTGAGAGCAGGGATTCTGGCTCCTAGTCTTGGGTTCCGCTTCTCAAATGCAGATCAAATAAAAACAGCTGTTGGCAAAAGCCCTTGGTTCCAGTTAATCTTTGTTATATCAGTAACCAGAGAGTGTGTGCTAAATAGTACTGAGATTTCTAGTGGCTACTTATGCCTTGCACTGTTGGGTACTTTAAGTAAGGTGGTTCATTTAATCTCCACAACAAATCTGAGAGTTAATTTTACACAGGAGGAAACTGAGGTACAGAGCAGTCAAACTACCTCACCAAGGTCATACGGGTAATAGATAACAGGTCTCAGCTTTGAACGTTAAGTAGTGTGGCATCAGAGCTTGCATGTACTCTCTTGGCACACAGTGGTCCTCAAGTGGGTGCTTTCTGCTTCTGCTGTTCAAAGGTAAGCAAAGGGGGCCAGGCATGGGTGGCTTAACCGTAGTTAACGCCAGAGGCTGCAGCAAGAGATTTGACACAAATTCGAGGTCAGCCTCAGACATAAGGAAGTGAGAGAGCAAGAGGCATGGATTCAAGCCACACTTATCTAATAACCCAGAAGTAAACTCGACAAAACACAGAATCTCTGGTCATTTATAAAATAAGTTTTGTGATCTTAACTTTAAATTCCTTCCAAAGTCTCAGATTCTTGTCAGAAGCTGGAAAGATAGCTCAGTGGGTAAAGTGTTTGCTGTGAAAATATGAGGACTGGAGTTCGTGTAACCAGAATCCAAGTAAAGACCAGGCCAGCACAGCAGCCTACATGGGACCACAATGCTAAGGAAACAGGGACAGAGAATTCTGGACAACCAAGACCGGCTGAACCAGTGAGTTCTGGGTACAAGAGAGGCCCAAACTCAATGTCTACAAAGGAGAATAATAGAGAAAGACAATCAACGTCAAACTCTGATCTCCATATATACCTACAGACACATGCGAACATACATACCCACACACAAACTAAAGGTACCTGAAAGGAGAGACGCTTAATTGAGAAAATGCCTCCATAAGATTCAGTTGTAGGGCCTTTTCTAAATTAGTTATTGATGGCAGAGGGCCCAGCCCATTGTGGCTGGTGTTATCCCTGGGCTGGTGGTCCTGGATGCTATAAAAAGCAGGCTGAGCCAGCCATGGGGAGCGAGCCAGTAAGCTGCACCCCTCCATGGCCTTTGCCTCAGCTCCTGTCTCCAGGTTCCTGCCCTGGTTGAGTTCCTCTCCTGACTTCTTTAACATTGATATAGATATCAACATTGATATAGATATCAACATTGATATAAGCCAAAGAAACCTCTTCCTCCTCAACATGCTCTTTAGTCATGGTGTTTCGTTGCAGCCATAGAAAATCTAAGACAATATCTTGAATACTACCCAAAAAATGTATTAAATTTTTCATATTTTTTAAGATTGCACTTTTAATTATGTGTTGAAGTTTATCTCTGATTTTGTCCTTCCTGTCTGTGGTTTACCTCCAGAACCTACAGTGGTTGGTTTTGTTGTTGCTGCTGCTGCTGCTGCTATTTTATTTATTTATTTATTTTGTGAGTGTTGCTTATTTATGTATTTATTTATGTATTTATTTATTTATTTAGTGAGTCTCACTGTATAACTCTGGCTGGATGGAACTCATGATGCAGATCAGGCTGGCCTCACACTCACAGAGATTGCCTGCCATTATTTCCCATGCCCAGAGTGTGGAGATGAGAGATCCAGTCACTAGGCTCCAGTTACAATGTCCTTTAACTAACATATATATGTGTGTGTGTGTGTGTGTGTGTGTGTGTGTGTGTGTGTGTGTGTGTGTGAATTTGAAAGATATTTAAATACACTATAAGCTATTTGGGTTTTGTTTTGGTTTTGGTTTTTTTGGGGGGGGGGAGGCTTGTTTTTGAGACAGGGTTTCTCTGTGTAGCCCTGGCTGTCCTGGAACTCACTCTGTAGACCAGGCTGGTCTCAAACTCAGAGATCAGTCTGCTTCTGCCTCTTGAGCACTGAAACTAAAAGTGTGCACCACCACTGCCCACCTTTTCCAAGTAGTGACTGAATAAATGTATGACTATTAATCACGCACCTCTTTTTTTTTTCTTTTCTTTTTTTTGGAGCTGGGGACCGAACCCAGGGCCTTGCGCTTGCTAGGCAAGCGCTCTACCACTGAGCTAAATCCCCAACCCCAATCACGCACCTCTTAACAGGCACTTGGATTGCTTTTATTGCTATTAGAAATAGTCTTATTTTGTTAAGGGGAATATTATTGTTCAAAGTGTTTGCTAACCACTTTGACAAATGATCTAAAGCAGCCATAGTATCAGAATTAGGACAAGGCCTTTGTCTTTTCTCTTCTTTCTTCCTTTTTTTCTCCACATTTGAAAGACCCTGCCAATATGTGGTATGAATTTGTCAAACAGATACAATGATGCTAGAATATATACCCTCCCATTTTGTAGTATTTTTGAGTTTTTGGAGTAAATGAAAACTGCATTTTATTATATTTCTAAAGTATATTCTAAGCCTTATAGTAGCGCAATTATAATAAACTAAAGACTCTGAAGAGGGGATCCCCAAATTGTACCAGTCACTTTTAAGTGCTATATATAATGTGTAAAAAGTAAAATTTTTATGCAAATTGGGTACTTAAGCAATCCCCCATTTCCCTAAGGGAACACAATGAATGGGAACACCATGAGTAAACACAACTTTGATAATTCTCAAAAGATAAAAGTTAGTTGCCTGAATGAACATTGTTACATGAAACTCTTAGATCAAGGTTATGTTAACGCAGAGACTGTCGTGGGAGGGGGGAAGGAAGGAAACATTAAAACTTTTATTTGTCGGCCAATAAAAAACTGTTCAACTTCCTTAACCATCAAGGAAATACCAATCAAAACTACACTGAAATGTCTCGTTCCAGCCAGAATGGCTGTGATCAAGAAAACAAACAACTAATGTTAGTGGAGATGTAGGGGCTGAAGAACTCTTCTGCAATGCTGGTGGGAGTGCGAATCGATGCAGCCACTACAGAAGGCACCGGAGAGGTTCCCAAGAGAAACAGACAAAACTGAAGGGGAGTCCTAGGATGAGATAGGTGTGGTGGTGCATGCCATACCCCAGCACTCAGGAAGCAGGTCCTGTGTCTGATGGACAGCAAACAATTCCCAAATCGACCACGAGGTGGAGCTGAGACTCCAGTTACACAGTCTTCAAAGTCAGGCTGAAGCTAAGAAAAAAAATAACTAAGCCTTATAGTAGCGCAATTATAATAAACTAAAGACTCTGAAGAGGGGATCCCCAATAACTAGCACCAAAATTTTGTCATACCAACTGTAAGACAGAGCTTCAGAGAACCACATTACAAACAAAGTAAGACTGATTTTGTGCCAGACTAACCTGGAATTTACTATGTAACCGAGGCTGGCCTCCAACTTAGGGTCTGCCAACCTCAGACTCCCATGGGCTGGAATTACAAGCAGGAGCTATATGCTCACATTGTATATTTATTTAAATGGAAGTAGTGAGTAATATATTAAATATCCTAACATAACTTACTATTTTGTTTAAAACTTTCTTCTCTGGGGAGGGGTTGAGTGCATACATGGTTTAATGGGTAAAGTGCATGTTGTGCAAGCACAAGGGCCTGAGTTCAAATCCTCAGCACCTGCAATACCAAAGCTAGGGAGCTGAGAAAGGAGGATCCTGGTGGCTCCATGTCCAGCCAGTCTGGCCAATCAGTGAGTTCCAGATTTAGTAAGAGACCCTGCCTAAGGTGGAGAGCAATAGAGGCCAATACTCAGCTCCATCTCTGGCCTCCACACATGCATATACTACACACACACTCACTCACTCACACACAGAGAAGGGGAGAAGGAGAGAGAGAGGGAGAGGAAGGTGTGGTGGTTCATTTCTATAATCTCAGACTTTGGGAGGTTGAGGCAGGAGGATTACCTAGAGTTGAGGGCTATCCTGGGCTATCTAGTGAATTCTAGACCAGCCTGAGCTAGAGAAAGATCCTGTCCTTGCCCCCAATTCCTTTTTGTATTCATTAGCGTATCATTTACTGACTGCCTATTATGTGACAGGAGTGAGAATTTCAGGAGATGACCTGAACATAATAGGCACTGTTTCTCTTTAGAGACCCTCGAGGAAGGAGTGGAAAGAAGAATTAAACAGCTCTGCAAATGGAGGGGAGCTTTCTGACATGTTACAAAAACAGGTCTTCGATTCCAATGATAAAACTCAGTCTTCGCAGAGGTGGGTATATAACTCAACAGCAGGACAACGGAGAGATAGCCTTGCACGCCTCTCATGTGCAAGGTCATTAGGTTCAGTCCCTACCTTATACAGAGAAATAAATTAATAACAATTCGCCGTGAAAACTGGGAACTCAGAAAACCTTAATGAGCATGATGATCATGATAGGCTTCCAGTTCTTAAAGAATTTTCTGAAATCTATTATTGTTTGATATGACTTAAGGAAATTTATCATCAGATATCCTAATGTGTAGTTCTTTTCCAAATGGAAAAACATATTGTTACAAGGTTTTGCATACATAGAAGATATATTTAAAGGTTTCCAAGGGGCTGGAGAGATAGTTCAGTGGTTAAGAACACTGACTGCTCTTCTATGGGTCCTGAGTTCAAATCCCAGCAACCACATGGTGGCTCACAACCATCTGTAATGGGATCTGATGCCCTCTTCTGGTGTGTCTGAAGTCAGTGACAGTGTACTCATATATAATAAATAAATCTTAAAAGCTTTCAAGGGGTTTTATTGGAGAGAGCAGAGAATGTGCTTTTATATTCCCTACAAAGTTTTTATATTCCCCACAAAGTCTTGCATACATAGAAGACATATTTAAAGGTTTTTAAGAGATTTTATTGGAAAGAGCAGGGAGTGTTTGTCTATGTGCTTTTATATTATCTACTGCAACTGATCTTTATAAAACTGCCACTTTTGGATTTTTAGTGAGATGGTCACAATTATTAACAGAAGTTGTCAAAATAGTCTCCCTTTCTGATTGCATAGAGACATGGGACCAGGGTTTTGGGTTTTTTTTCTCACATACTTTAAGCAAAGGGTGGTATCACATGATAAGACTCTAGCTGACTTCTACTTAGACATAAAAGAACTTGGGGGTAAGTCCAACAGTAGTACTTTCCTAACTACTTTTGTTTAGAAAAGATTTTCAGAGGGGCTGAGGATGTAGATCAGTTGGTAGAGTGTTTGCCTAACATACATGTGGGTCTGGGTTCAATCCCAGCAGTACAGAAAACAGTGTGGTTGTGAGTGCTTGGAATTCTGGTACTCCTGAGGTGAGAGCAGGAAGGTCAGAAGTTCAAGGTCATCGTTGACTACATACACATTTGAAGTAGGTCTGGGATACAGAATATTCTGTCTCAGAAAAAAAGTTCACCATGCTGCCATCTCAGGTGAACATATTTACATGTCAGTGCTTAAAAGACATAGACTCCTTATTGTCTTTTTCTCCCATTCTCTGAACTTCATTCTTACTTGAACTAAATGTCATATTCTGATATTTTAAGACTTTAAAAGTAATTGAATTTCCACAGTTGATACTACACACCTGGTCTTAGTTAAAGTCCTCTTAGTGGTCTCACAGATGATACAGATGAAAAACAACATTAAAAATATGGGGCTGGGCATGCAACTTAGTGTTAGAAGACCCCGAGAGTTTTGTTTTGTTTTGTTTTGTTTTGTTTTGTTTTTTTCCCACACTTTAAACAAAAGATGGTATCACATGATAAGCATCTAGCTTTTGTGTGGCCAGCACGACTTATGTATTATAAGAACAGGTCTTTGTTTCCAGTGATAAAACCCAGTCCTCATTTGTCAAGCTGTGGCCTTAGAGGGCACCTGTACTCATGTGCACACATATGGATACACATACATGCATATAATAAAAAGTGATAAAAGTAAATGCAGAAGACTGCAGAGACCAGGGGTGGAGCTGAGTGCCTTTCAATCCCAGAAGTCAGGAGGCAGAGTCAGCCAGGATTAACAATGAGACTCTGCCTGAAGGTGAATGAATGAATGAATGAATGTAGAAATTAACTGAGGAAGGTACTCAATGGTAAACCTTCTGTCTTCATAGCATGTGAACACAGACAGAAATACACACAAAAGACGACTGCACTAGTTTTTGTTGATTAAAAACAAAAGTTGATTTTTTTTTTTGGTAAAGGCAGAGAATGATTTTTATAAAGCAAACAGAAACAAGGAAATTCTACTTTGTAAATGCAATCACTATTTGGGAATAGTTTTTCACCCTTTTTTTCAAATCATTTTACAAATAATTGATAGTGTACATATTTTCACATTGTATCCACTTTATTTTTTATTTTTTGCAGTGCTAGGGACTGGAACACGTATCTGTTATTTTCTGTCTAGCATTGCCAAGTATCTTCCATACCAGGAAGCGTCTTAGGGGTCAACAAGATAGCTCAGAAGGTAAGCCGATCTGTGAGTCAAGCCTGATGAACTGAATTTAATCCCTGGAATCCAGGGTAGAAGGAGAGCACTGACTCCCATAAACTGAGCTCTGACTGCCACACATGTTCATATAAGTGCACATGCCCACACACATAACCATACACACAGAAATACATGTAAAATAAACAAAGTCTTCATAGCTGGGTGCAATGTTGTATATTGATAACTGCAGCACTGAGAAGCCTGAGGTGAAGGGACTGAGAGTTCAAGGCTAGCCTGGGCTAAACAGTAAAACCTTGCCTCAAAAGCAAGACCCCTAAAGCTATACAGGCAGTTGCTGCTGCTACTGGTTGCACATCCGGAGCGGATGGGAAGACCCTGTTGCTGAAGACAGCCACATGCATTTGATGCAGATGTCCTGCAAGCACTGGGCTAGAAGCCACCCCTACTCCTACTCTGGCCTATGCAGGCTTCTGGGGGGAAATTGGGTTTTTTTTGGGGGGGGTGCTAATAATTATTTATTTATTTACATCCCAAATGCTGCCCTCCCTTTTCCTCCCTCGATCCCTCACCCCTTCTCCTCTGGGAGGGTGGGGTCCTCCTCAGTATGCCCCTAACCTGGTGTATCAAGTCTTTGATAGTTTAGGTGCCTCCTCTTCCACTGAGGCCAGACAGGGCAACCCCAGTAAACCTACAGCTTTCGGGAGAGCCTCTGTTCCAGTAGTGGGTAGTGTTCATGTCTTGGCATAAGCTAGAACCATTTGAGAGGAGGTAACCTCAAAAATTGCCTCTATAACACTGTGCTGAGACCCTTTAATATAGTTTCTCATGTAGTGACACCCCAATCATAAAATTATTTTTGTTGCTACTTCATAACTGTAATTTCCTACTATTATGTTATAAGTTATAATGTAAATGACTGTTCTCCAATGGTGACCCCTGTGAGAGGGTCATTCAACCCTCAAAGGGGTCTGGACCACAGGTTGAGAACTGCTGCTCCAATCAGACTGTAAGCACGGCATTTTCTTAATTAGTGATGGATGTAGCCTCCTCTACGGTCTGTCCAGAGAGCTAGGTCAAAGCAGGCAGAGCAAAGGTAAGCAGTATTCCATCATGGCTTCTGCATCAGTTCCTGCAGTCAAGTTCCTGCCCTGAGTTCTTGTTATGAACAGTGATGGGGAAGTGAACACAAAATAAACCCTTACTTCTCCAAGTTGCTTCTGGTCAGGGTGCTTCATCACTCCAAACCCTAAGACAGAGGCATTTCCTCAGTTGAGGTCCTCTCCCAGATGACTCTAGCTTATGTCAAGGTGACAGTAACACATATGACATTTCTTTCTTTCTTTCCTATTTATTTATTTATCATTTTCTTTGGTTTCTCAAGACAAAGATTCTTGGTGTCCTGGGACTTAAGACAAAGCCCTGGCTGTCCTGCAACTCACTCTGTAGACGAGGCTGGCCTTGAACTCAGGAGATTTCTGCCATGGCCTCTTGAGTGCTGGGATTAAAGGCATGTGCCACCACAACCTGGCCATGGTAGAGTTTTTCAGGTTATTGTCAGGTCCAAAGGAAATCCAGTTCCCTCAAATTCCAAAAGGCAGATGGAATGAACAGCTGACTGTGGTGCCTATTAGCACACCAACGTCTGTGCTGGCTTCCCGGCCCCTCAGCACCACAAGAGCTCAGCACACATCTCAAGGCCCATGCTGGCTTCCCGGCCCCCTCAGCACCACAAGAGCTCAGCACACATCTCAAGGCCCATGCTGGCTTCCCGGGCCCCTCAGCACCACAAGAACTCAGCACACATCTCAAGGCCCATGCTGGCTTCCCGGCCCCTCAGCACCGCAAGAACTCAGCACACATCTCAAGGCCCATGCTGGCATCCCGGCCCCCTCAGCACCACAAGAGCTCAGCACACATCTCAAGGCCCATGCTGGCTTCCTGGCCCCCTCAGCACCACAAGAACTCAGCACACATCTCAAGGCCCATGCTGGCTTCCCGGCCCCTCAGCACCACAAGAACTCAGCACACATCTCAAGGCCCATGCTGGCATCCCGGCCCCCTCAGCACCACAAGAGCTCAGCACACATCTCAAGGCCCATGCTGGCATCCTGGCCCCCTCAGCACCACAAGAACTCAGCACACATCTCAAGGCCCATGCTGGCATCCCGGCCCCCTCAGCACCACAAGAACTCAGCACACATCTCAAGGCCCATGCTGGCTTCCCGGCCCCCTCAGCACCACAGGAGCTCAGCACACATCTCAAGGCCCATGCTGGCATCCTGGCCCCCTCAGCACCACAAGAGCTCAGCACACATCTCAAGGCCCATGCTGGCATCCTGGCCCCTCAGCACCACAAGAACTCAGCACATATCTCAAGGCCCATGCTGGCATCCTGGCCCCCTCAGCACCACAAGAGCTCAGCACACATCTCAAGGCCCATGCTGGCATCCTGGCCCCTCAGCACCACAAGAACTCAGCACACATCTCAAGGCCCATGCTGGCTTCCCGGCCCCCTCAGCACCACAAGAGCTCAGCACACATCTCAAGGCCCATGCTGGCTTCCCGGCCCCTCAGCACCACAAGAACTCAGCACACATCTCAAGGCCCATGCTGGCTTCCCGGCCCCTCAGCACCACAAGAACTCAGCACACATCTCAAGGCCCATGCTGGCTTCCCGGCCCCTCAGCACCACAAGAGCTCAACACACATCTCAAGGCCCATGCTGGCTTCCCGGCCCCCTCAGCACCACAAGAGCTCAGCACACATCTCAAGGCCCATACTGGCATCCTGGCCCCCTCAGCACCACAAGAACTCAGCACACATCTCAAGACCCATGCTGGCATCCTGGCCCCCTCACCTCCTTCCCTACCCTGACCTGCCTCCAGCACACAGGCTTCTGCCCCGGCTCCTCATTCTCCTCCTAACCTGCTATTTCTCCATATCACTCTCTGGTCGTCAGCACTTTCCTTCTCTCTCTTCTCTATGCTCCTTCCCACCTCTCTCTGCTCTGCTCCTGCCTCTCTTCCAGCCAGGCCCAGTCTGCCCTCCATGTGTGGTCTATTGCTTTCTCCCTCTCCTCTCTGGACAATGCCAGATGCCTCTGGCTATATATCTACAATGAAACCACACCATGGAGTGGTCATGTCGTCAGTTTATACAGTTAGAAATGCCTTAATATTTCACGCAGACTTTTTTCCCCGACATTTCTTTTTAAAAGAGTTCTAAAAATGGAACTTTTGAATCAGCTTTGTCTTAGGGTTTCATGGCTGTGAAGAGACACCGTGACCAAGGCAGCTCTTATAAAGTCAAACATTTGATTGGGGCTGGCTTACTGGTTCAGAGGTTCAGTCCATTATCATCATGGTGGGAAGCGTAGCAGCATGGAGGAATACTTGGTGCAGGAGGAGACTGGATTCCACACTGGGCAGAGCTGGAGCATCGGAGACCTCAAAGCCCACCTCCACAGCAGCACAAGTCCTCTAACAAGGCCACACCTACTTCAACAAGGCCACAACTCCTAACAGAGTCACTCCCTAGGGCCAAGCATTCAAACACATGAATCTGTGAGGACCATACCTATTCAAACCACCACAAGATTGCACAAACGTTTTAAAGTATCTTGTTAGTTTTTTCAGAAGCCTCCTACTAATTACTGCTATTCTTAATAGGCCGTGGGAGTTCCTACTGTTGTACTCACTGGTGAATTACTATTTGAAGACGAACGTTACTGACAATACACCACTGTTAAAAAAATGTTATGTTGAATGAAAGAAGCTAGACAAAATAAGAGTATTTTGTAGATTTTATGTATTCTGTAGATTTTATGTAAAACTCTAAAAGAAGGGAGCTGGAGAGATGGCTCAGTGGTTAGGGGAGCATATACTCTTGCAGAGGACCCAAGCTTGATTTGCAGTACCAAGGAGTCTGGGTGGCTCACAACTGCCTGTAAGTACAGCCTCAAATGGCACCAACACTAATGTTTGTGTAGGTGTACACATATGCACATGTACATACACACACAGATTCAAAAAAAAATAAAAATAAATCAGCTCAGTGGTTAAGGACCTAGGATCAATTCCCAGCACCCACCTGGCAACTCACATCTGTGTGTAACTCCAGTTCCAGAAGGCTCTGACCCCATCTTACAGACATACATGCAGGCCAAACACCAAAACAAGCACGCAAACACACTGGACAGTGCTGGCACATGCCTTTAATCTCAGCACTCTGGAGGCAGAAGCAGGTGGATCTCTGAGTTTGAGGCCAGCTTGATCTACAGAGTGACTTCCAGGGCCGCCAGGGCTACACAGAGAAACCCTGTCTTGGAAAACCAAATCAAATCAAAACTAAACAAACAAACAAATAAATCATTTAAAGTCTCTAAAGAAAAAACACAAACAAAACTGTCTAACAAATACGGATTCAGAGTGACGGAAGGCAGATCAGCAGGTGACTGGGCACGAGGGATAGGCAATGACAGAAAAGCCAGAGTCTAGAATTCTGTGGTTATCTCCCTATGTTTTGTCTTGTGTTTGAGACATGGTCTAATGTAGCTGACCTTGACCTTAAATTATGTTTTGCCTCTCAAATCCTGCTACAACACCAGAGCACTACCACACTTAGCTGTTTTAGGCAGTTTTCTTCGGATTTATGCGAGTACTTCACATCCTAAGACAGCCTTCCTTTAAAATCATCCAGATTTCTTAATTTTTCTCTCTAATACATGGTAGGACGCATTTACTTATACAAGATATTTTATTTATGTATGTCTTGTTTTTCAGTGCTGGAGATCACCAGCAAACTGCAGCTCTAGTCATGTGCATGTTAATTTAAAGGAAAAGGATATAACACTCCTACGCATCTCTAAAGTACAGTACATTTTTAACCATTATTTTGCAAAACACAGGAAGAATCCAAATTAGAAAGTGAAATCACTGGTAAGGGTTCAGAGCTGGTATCAAGCTGGCCTTGCACATCTGTTCTGATGTTTAAGTTACTAGGAGAGATCGATTTAAAGAGCGAAGATGAAAGATCTTTTCAACAAAAACTCTAGGAACTGTTGTTTACAAGGAGCCCACAGTAGACAACACCCTCCTAAACTTTCTTGCCCTTCTTCATTAGTGCATACACAGGAAACCAAGCGGTTTCAGAGGCAGAAATGAGTTCACGCTAGCATGACGTCACGAGCACTTGACGTCAGAAGGCGGTTGCCACGGGGACCGTTCGCCACCGACGGCAGAGTCGTGAAACTCCATCACCACACGACTGGATTTTGGCCTCCGCAGGGTTGAAGCTGCTAGAGAAGCTTCAACCTTAAGGGGGCCTCAGGGAGAGAGGAGTGGCGCCGCGGCGGAGCGCTCCATCTCCGCGGCTGTGGGGTCCCGGCCACGGCCTGGGCGGCGGCGGCCGCTCCGCGTCTCCTCGTCGCTGCAGCGCGCGGGGCGGATCCGCCATATTGGAGCCGGGGCTGCAGGTTCCGTGCAGCGGCAGCGCGAGGCGGGCCTGGCCGCGGGGCCCGCGGGGCTGGGGAACGCATGAGCCGCCGCGGCTAGCCTCTTCCCCGCCCACCGCCTGCGCTGGGTCGTCGGGACCCGGCCGGGAGGGGCCGCGGCGGCCGCAGGATGTTCTCTAAGAAGCCGCACGGGGACGTGAAGAAGTCCACCCAGAAGGTGCTGGACACCAAGAAGGACGCGCTGACCCGCCTCAAGCACCTGCGCATCGTCATCGGTGAGGAGAGTAGTGACCCGGGGCACAGCCGCGGCCTCGCTGCCCTGGCCTGTCACCCCGCGAGCTCCGGGGCTCGCCCTCGCGACCTGGCGCGGTCGGGAGTGAGGGCCGGCAGCGCCTCTGCCCACGCGCGGGAGGGCGGACGGTGAGGGAAGGGGGCGGCTTGGCAGTTGGTATAAACCAGTCAGCACCAGCTCGGAGAGATCCACGTTTGAGTTCCTGGTCTGATTCTTTAAAAAAAAAAAAAAAATGTCAGGCCAGAAACTTAAGTCCTTGATGAGACTTCAGGGACACTTGGTGTGGGTAATGGTGTTTAGAGGGTGTGTTTGCCATGACTGACTACTGCCATCCCCACCCGAGTAGAAAGAAAAGCAGAGTGCTGGCTCGGCCAGTGTAACCCGTAGTCTTTCAAGTTTTTTTGGCAGGTGAGGGCCTGGAGGAAGCAATTACACCTCTTTGGGAAGTGGGTGGTTCCTGAAGCTTGTGGAAAGAACCCCGCCCTACACCCTGTTCTTCATTTGCTGTCCTTTTAGAAGGAAAACTAATGACAGAGAACGAGATTCTCGAGAACTATACAGAATTCAGTTTTCATTAAAAATTTCTTACTCTCCACCATCTTCAACTTGAGTTTCTCTAAAGACCTAAATTTGGGATAAAGTGTTAAACGGGGATTTTTGGATACCTGATCATAGACAACATTGCTAAAGGCCAAACTGTGTACTTATGGGACTTTTGATTCTGTACTTGTTTTTTTGGTTTTGTTGTTGTTTGTTTGTTTGTTTTTTGTTTTTTTTGTTGGGTTTTTTTATGAAGAAATTTGAGGTAAAAAGGAGAGTCATTCAGGGCTTACGTATAGAATAATACGGTAACTGAGGTTAGAGGCCACATGACTGGATTCTAAGTCAAAGTTTATCTTCTCAAGCTGTTTTCCTAACTTCTGCCTATTTTGGAAAGTGACTTATATGTTTAGTGGTGTGTCCTCTGTTTCATGGGTGGACTTCTCTACTGTGTTGTGACTAATACCACTAGTAATACCCAACAATTGTGTTAACTGTCTACAAAGGGTTTCACATGAATTAGTACAATGTAGCTTGACAGTCTGTCTAGAAATAGAGATATTATTGCCGTTTTTAAAAATATAAACGAGCAAGTTGAAGGTAAGCAATGGATGGAGCCAACGGAGACTGAATCCCAAACGAAGCCCAGATTTTCTGTCTCTAATTTTTTTTCAGCCATCCTACATGTCTGACAGCTAATCTTTATCACAAGTACATGCTCCTATGATATACTGTGAAAGCAATCAGATCCATCTTACCTAAACCTTTTAAATATGGGCGAGGTTTTTAAACATTTTCATTCTGGATGAAGTTTATGAAAAGATATGCTGAGACATACAAAGTCGTTGAACACGTAGATGTATTACAAAATCATGGCAGTTGAAACTTGACACTTGATGCAACCAGACTCTGACTTGCGACAAGCCGTACGTAGACTGCATAATTGCAGAGCTGTAAAGCTCACTTACAGCAGGACATTGAGAGTTCCTAAATTAATTGCCAGGGTTGATTACCGATTGGTTTATATTTCTTTGGCACAGAGACTTTTGTGGTTGTGTGTGTGTTTTGTAACTTGGGAAACATGAGATGTATTACTACCACACATGTTGGTTATTTTATACAACCTGGTTTGTATTTTATACAGATCTCAGTTTGAAAATAGAATACTTAAAAAAAACTTTTTTTTTTTAATTTAAGGAGTCTTTTTACAAAATGAAATCACCAGGGATGTCTTACTTTCAAACCTCAAACCTTCAGGTGTTGAATATTCTTACAGACCTGTGCCCTTGAGAAGCCCACACTAACGTAGCTGTAGAGGCATGGTTCTTAGGCAAGCACATTGTGTCAGCAGCAGTTGGTCACGTCTGGAAACACTTGTTCTGTGGGCAGTTGCATACTACGTATAGTAGCTAGATGCTGCCCTAAGTGTCAGGATAGCAGGTTCTGAGACCTTGTCATAATGTGTACTAAAAGATGAACCCCCAGATGCTAGGGTTGGTTTTAAGTTCTCTCCCTCTGCCTCTGGGCTAGGAACTGAACTGGGGACTCAAGTGTGCTAGCGGGCACTTTGTTGCTGAGCAATATTTCAGCTTCAATATTTAATGGTTAAGTTATTTCATCTAAAATAGGATTGGTATGGGTTCTAAGAAAATGAGTGAGAGAAATAGACAAAGTTGAACACTTAGAAGCTTGCTGGCTGGTATCCTGTTTGTAGTTGGAAGAGCTATTCTTAAATCCCTTTTGGAAATAAATAGGGTTTTAAGGAAATACAATGAAGAAACTGCTAGTAACACACAGAAAACCATATTCACTAGGGGTATTTACTCAGTACATGCAGATAATAAAATATCAACTCCCTTAGAAAAGTATGTCTAGGCATGATCTGTCTCCTGTCTGCATCACTGATCTACAACGGCTTTACTTTGGTCTTCTGTATAGTTCCTTACTCGTTGGCAAGAGATCTGTAGGAATGTCCAACATTCGAACTTCTTTAAAGATGTCTTCAGTGCTTTTCATTTAAAGAAATTTATATATTTTATTTTTCTTATCTGTATATATGCCTGTGCATTACATATGTTCTTTGGTACCCACGGAAGCCAGAAGAGGGTGTTTGATCCCCTAGAACTGGAGTTGTGGATAGTTTAGGCTACCATATGGGTGCTAGGACTTAAATCTCTAGATTCTCTGGAAAGCAGCCAGTGTTCTAAATTGAGCTACCTCTCCATTGAGCTACCTCTCCAGCCTGCCTGCCTGCCTGGCTTTCTTCCTTAAGTCCTTACATTATTAAAAAAGCAAAAAGGGGTGTTCATCTTCTTTTCCTTAAAAATTATTATATAAAAACTTAAAACTTAAATATGCAGTAGTAACCTTTTTCTTGGCATGTGTGTTTCCACTGTAGTGAAAATTCCACTTAAACTTAGAGATTTTAGCCAGTGGTAATGATGGCCTTCAATGCCAAGGCAGGAGAATTACAAGTCAAGACACTCTGGGCTACAGCCAGATAGGGAGTCCCATGGCAGCCAGGGCTACTTAGTGAGACTCTGTCTAAAAAATATTAAACTCTCCTCTGATGGATTTAAATTTCAAATCTGCTGGCTGCTTATTGATCATTATATCATGTATTTGGTTTGCAGGAAGTAAAAGAGTTAAGTGAGAAAAAAAAAAGTCCTTGTCTGGTTTCTAGAGTTTATTGGTATTTTTTTACTTCCCACTTCTCTTACAACTAGTAGCTTTAAGATATAACAGTGATAGGGTAGTAATGTTAGTACAGGTAAAGTGACTAAAATAGCTCTGGGCTATTTTGGAAATGTTAGTTTGCATCTACTTAAAGTCATCTGGATTTAAAAACACAAGGGCTTATTTAGCTAAGAATGGGTTATTGCTAGATCATTCTAATAGCTTTGTTAATATATAGTTTTCATTCAATAAAATTGCTTTTATTTAACATTTTTACAGTAATTTTAACAAAGGAGTTCCTCATGAAATCGACAGTAGACTTACCCAAACAAGATAAATATAGCTAGGGCTTGGGCATGAAGCTCAGTAATAAAATATGCAGTTTGTACAAGGCCCAGGAGCTCTCTTTTCCACAACACAAGAAACAGAAACAGAAGAGCTGGGGCTGTAGCTCAGTGGTACAGTGCTTGCTTAGCATGCTCGAGGGTCCCAGGTTCATTGTCTACTACTGCCAGCACAACTAAGCAACATACCTATAGCCAGATACATAAAATAGTGAATGTTATGTTTTAACCTCCCAAAGTTCCTCATGCTCCCCTTTCTCCTCCTCAGATTGTGCCTTCCTATCCAACTGTGCACAAATTCCAATGTGCTTTTTAAATTTGTATTTTGTAGAGTTTTATGTAAATGGGATTACATAGCACATTAACTGAAACTTCATTTTATTTTACTGAGCCTCATTGTTTTGAAACCCATTTGTGTTGTCCTCTGGTGTCAGTGGTTTGTTCTTATTCTTGACTCGTAGTCTGCTAGAGCACACAGTTTCTCCACTTAACTGTGACTGACATGTGGTTGTTTGGGACTGTTACAGATGCTGCTGCTGTGAAGTGTGCTTGAATAGATTGAAGTGTGCTGGACTTTTCATTCCCGGTGGTTAGACACCTAGGGATGGGAAGGTCAGACAATGTGCTAGCAGTATATCTTTGACATTTGAGAAACTGCCAGGCCAGGGGCAGTAGCCAATGCCTATAATCTCAGCACTTGGGAGGCTGAGTCAGGAGGATTGCCTCAAGTTTGAATCTTCATAAATGAGTTAGTCTGGCCGGGGCTACATAATGAGAGAGACTTTGTCTCAGGATTGCCTTAAGTTTGAATCTACATAAATGAGTTAGTCTAGCCTGGACTACAGAATGAGAGAGACTTTGTCTCAACAACAAAATGACAAAAGAAACTGCCAATCTCTTTTTCATTGTTTAACATTTCAATAGTAGTGTGAGGGTATCACTGCTCTGTGTGAGGAGGCCTCTCTGTTTCGGCCTTGTAGTGTGTGCTGGTCATGTCTGACAGTCTGTGCTTATTTCCAGTGTGTAACTTTTTTGGTACACTTCCTCTTGAAATTCCACACTTTTATAGTGTGTGTGTGTGTGTGTGTGTGTGTGTGTGTGTGTGTGTGTGTGTGTGCACATGAGCACATGGAGGATGGAATATTGAGATTATGAGTATATCTGGATTCTTACCTTCTTATCATCATCATTGCTGGGCAGGGTCTCTAAACTGAATCCGGAGCTGCTGCTTTTTTTTTTTTTTTTAAGATTTATTATTTATTTTAGTTATGTGAGTACACTGTAGCTGTCTTCAGACACACCAGAAGATGGTGTCAGATCTCATTAAAGATGGTTCTGAGCCATCATGTGGTAGCTGGGAATTGAACTCAGGACCTCTGGAAGAGCAGTCAGTGCTCTTAACCACTGACCCATCTCTCCAGCCCCTCCAGAGCTTCTTGGTACCAGCTAGTGAGCAAGCCAGCTTGCTCCAGGAATCACCTGTCCCTACCTTCCAAGCTTGGGGCTTGGGATCTGAGTACTGGTCCTAAGAACTTGTAGGCAAGTTCTTTACCTGCTGGGCCATCTCCTCTGCCATCATCACAGTTTTTAAATTGTGTTGTTTTCTAACTTAGTTTTGAAAGTTCTTTTTTTTTTTTTAAATTGGGTATTTTTAATTTACATTTCAAATGTTATTCCCTTTCCCTGTTTCCCAGCCATAAGCCCCCTATCCCCTCCCCTTCTATAAGGGTGTTCCCCCTCCCCAAGCACTCCCCCTACCCACCCCCTGACATTTGCCTTACACTGGGTGGGGGGGTCCAGCCTTGGCAGAACCAAGGCCTTCTCCTCCCATTGGTGCCCAACAAGGCCATCCTCTGCTACATATGCAGCTGGAGTCATGGGTCTCTCCATGTGTACTCTCTGGGTAGTGGTTTAGTCCCTGGGAATGCTGGTTGATTGGCATTGTTGTTCTTATGGGGTTGCAAACCCCTTCAGCTCCTTTAATCTTTTCTCTAATTACTCCAATGGGGACCCTGTTTTCAGTTCAATGGTTTGCTGCTAGCATTCGCCTCTGTATTTGTCATGCTCTGGCTGTGCCTCTCAGGAGACAGCTATATCAGGCTCCTGTCAGCATGTACTTTTTGGCTTCATCAATATTGTCTGGGTTTGGTGGCTGCATATATACGGGCTGTGTACCCAGGTGGGACAGGCACTAAATGGCCATTCCTTCAGTCTCTGCTCCAAACTTTATCTCCTCCTCTGAGTAATTTTGTTCCCCCTTTTTTTGGTTCTTTTTTTTTTTTTTCGGAGCTGGGGACCGGAGCTAGGGACCGAACCCAGGGCTCTACCGCTGAGCTAAATCCCCAACCCCTTGTTCCCCCTTTTAAGGAGGACTGAAGGGGCTGGGGATTTAGCTCAGTGGTAGAGCGCTTACCTAGGAAGCGCAAGGCCCTGGGTTCGGTCCCCAGCTCCGAAAAAAGAACCAAAAAAAAAGGAGGACTGAAGCATCCACACTTTGGTCATCCTTCTTCTTGAGCTTCATGTGGTCTGTGGATTGTATCTTGGGTAATCTGAGCTTTTGGGCTAATATCCACTTATCAGTGAGTGCATACTATGTGTGTTTTTCTGTGATTGGGTTACCTCACTCAGGGTGATATTTTCTAGTTCCATCCATTTGCCTATGATTTTCATGAAGTCATTGTTTTTGATAGTTGAATAGTACTCCAATGTGTAGATGTACCACATTTTCTGTATCCATTCCTCTGTTGAAGGGCATCTGGGTTCTTTCCAGCTTCTGGCTATTATAAATAAGGCTGCTATGAACATAGTGGAGCATGTGTCTTTGTTGTATGTTGGGGCATCTTTTGGGTATATGCCCAAGAGAGGTATTGCTGGGTCCTCAGGTAGTACAATGTCCAATTTTCTGAGGAACCTCCAGACTGATTTCCAGAGTGGTTGTACCAGTCTGCAGTCCCACCAACAATGGAGGAGTGTTCCTCTTTCTCCATATCCTCACCAGCATCTGCTGTCACCTCAGGTTTTGATCTTGAAAGTTCTTTATTTATTTGGTATACATGTTTTTGAGGGTTTGTTTTGTTTTCTCAATGCTCAAGATGAAACCAGGACCTTGAGTTTAGTCAGGTGCTCCAGTGCCAGCAGCACCCTAGCCATTTACGACAAGTATTTTCACCAACTAAATGACTTGTGGAGAATTCTAACCTCCAGTTCTGACCAATTGTGGGTCATCTTTCCATTCCCTTTAAACCTTTATTTTAATTCAATGTTTATAGGTGTTTTCTCTGCATGTGTGTTTGTGTACCACGTGTGTGGGGTGCCCACACAGGCCAGGAGAATGTGTCAGGTCACCTGAGACTGAGGTTGTCAGTGTTTGTGAGCTGCCACATGGGTGCTGGGAGTCAAATGCTGCTTGTCTGGAAGAGTAGCCAGTGTTCTTACCACAGAGCCAATTCTCCCTCCCCTAGCATTCTTAATTTTGATTAAATATTTGTGTTGGGGATGGAGCTCAGGCAAGAATGTTTGCCTGCTTTGTACAGATTCTTGGGTTTCATTCCCAGCAGGACCACCAACCCCAAAACTTTACCTTATTTAAGAATTTATATTGGGCTGAAGAGATGGCTCAGGGGTTAAGAGCACTGACTGCTCTTCCAGAGGTCCTGAGTTCAATCCCCAGCAACCAAATGGTGGCTCACAACCATCTGTAATGAGATCTGGCGCCCTTTTCTGGTGTGTGTTAAGACAGCTACAGTGTACTCATATAAGTAAAAATTTAAAATAAAAAAATTATATCAGTTTTTTATGCTAATTTTTAGACAATGTCATTTAAAATCTTTGCCTATCTCATAGCTACATATTTTCCTTCATGCTTCTAAAAGTGATACCAGCTTAGGTTTTATTTGGGGCTGTGATTATCTTGAATTTATTTTGCTTTGTAAATGAAATAAAAAGTATGCTATAGAATGCTTCTCCATCCATCTTTATATGTAGATATCCAGTTTTCAGACTTCTGTTTAAGTCCTACTTTATTCAACTGCCGGCCCTTGTGATTTTGTTAAAACCTGGCTGTCTAAATATATGTGGGCCTATTTCTAGTTTGTGTTTTGTTTCCGTGACCTGTGTTATCTGTGCTGGTGCCAATACCACAATGTTTTGATTATTATAACTAAAATAAATCCTGAAACTTAGTGTTTCTTCCAATTTTCTCATTTTCAGAGGTGTTCTTTGTTGTTGCTTTTGCTTTTGAAGAGCCAGACCATTTATATTTCCACATGAGTTTAAGATTAGCTTGTTAAGCCAACCAAGTGCATCACAGTGGCACTTGCCTGTTGTCCCATCTAGCTCGTTGTCCAGCAGCTTCGGGGGCTGAAGCCAAAGGATCATTTATTTGAGGCAGCTACTTGAAGCCTTGTCTGAGCAACATAATGTTGAGACCCTCCAAAATGCAGAAGGGGCTGGAGCGATGGCTCAGTGGTTAAAAGCACTGGCTGTTCTTCCCGAGGTCCTGGTTCAAATGCCAGTACATGGTGGCTGCTGACAACATCTGTAAATCTTACTTCCAGGAATCTAATTCCCTTTCATGGCCTCTGAAGGCACCAGGCATACAAATGGTACACAGAATTATGCAGGCAAAGCATCTACATGCATAAAATAACATTTAAAAAAATGAGAAGTTAGCTTCTCAATTTCTAAACATAACAGCAACCCCTTGGGATTTTGACTGGGACTATTTTGAGTCTGGACAGCAGCCTGGGAAAGTCTGAAGACAATTTGACGCTTTGCATCATGAACCAGGATGTCTCTGCTTACTTATATAGGACTTCTTTACCTTTCTCAGCAGTGTTGTGCTGTGAAGCAGAGTTAACCCCTAAGTGGTTTTCTACCTTTGCAGCTCTTATAACATTATGTTTTAGACAGGCATGGTAGCACATACCTTTGATCTTAGCACTCAGCAGTCAGAAGCAGGTGGATTTCTGAGTTCCAAGCTAGATAATTATACTCCATCTCAAACAAACAAACAAAACTACCAAAAGCAAAACCCCAAGCAAACAGAACCCTCCGAACCACTCCTAAATGTTGTTTTGGTATTTATTTCTGGTTGTAGTTAGTTTAGGGAGATACTAACTTTTAAAAATATTTTTATGGAGCAGCGCTTTGGAGATCCCGAGGATCTGTATCTTGCTTCAACAGTGTTTGGACGGAACAGACCCGGGGACTACCACTTTATTCACTTCCAGCCGCCTTACAAGTCTCTCCAGTCGCAGCCTCCGGGACCATCTCCTTGCCGCCTTCGGCTCCTAGGACCAGCCAGCCCCGTCTTCGCGGTTAGCTCCATACTCCGGATCAGCCATGACCTCTCAGATTCGTCAGAATTATTCCACCGAAGTGGAAGCTGCCGTGAACCGCCTGGTCAACTTGCACCTGCGGGCCTCTTACACCTACCTCTCTCTGGGCTTCTTTTTTGATCGGGATGACGTGGCTTTGGAGGGCGTAGGCCACTTCTTCCGCGAATTGGCCGAGGAGAAGCGCGAGGGCGCCGAGCGTCTCCTCAAGTTGCAGAACGAACGCGGGGGCCGTGCACTCTTCCAGGATGTGCAGAAGCCATCTCAAGATGAGTGGGGTAAAACCCTGGCGGCCATGGAAGCTGCCTTGGCCCTGGAGAAGAACCTGAACCAGGCCCTCTTGGATCTGCACGCCCTGGGCTCTGCCCGCACAGACCCTCACCTCTGTGACTTCTTGGAAAGCCACTTCCTGGATAAGGAGGTGAAGCTCATCAAGAAGATGGGCAACCACCTGACCAACCTCCGTAGGGTGGCAGGGCCACAACCAGTGCAGACTGGCGTGGCCCAGGCATCTCTGGGCGAGTATCTCTTTGAGCGCCTCACTCTGAAGCACGACTAGGCCTCTGTGCCTTCCAAGGGGCTCCCTCCTTTGCTCTGCACCGACCGCCTCAGCACCTCCACCCGAATGAACCTCTAAAGCCACTAGGCAGCTTTGTAACCGCCCTGGAGCCTCTCCCAAGTCTTGGACCAAGTAAAAATAAAGCTTTTTGAAACAGCAAAAAAAAAAAAATTATTTTGTGTGTATGAGTGTTTGCTTGCATGTGTGTTTGTGTACCACTTGTGTGTCCGGTGCCTGAGGTCAGAAAAGGTCTTTGGAACCCCTAAAACTGAAGTTACAGATGGTTGTGAGCCGCCACGTGGGGGCTGGGACTCAAACTCAGGTCCTCTGGAAGAACAACCAGTATTTGTATTCACCGAGCCGTCTCTGCCTCACTTCTCCTGACCCTTGGGTGAATTCCATTGGTTTTCTTTTTTTTTCCACTTTCCAATGTGGATGTTTTATTCCTTTTTTTCCCCTTGCCTTCATGTATGTGGTACTGGAAGTAAGAGATCTAGGTCTTAAATAATCCAAGGAAGTACTCTAACACTGAGCTGCACCCCAGTCCATCATGATGATGATGATGATGATGATGATGATGATGATGATGATTATAATATAGATATAAAAATAAACACATTTTATTGTCTATTTTATTTATTTACATTTCAGTTGTTATTCCCCTTTCTAGTTTGCCCTCCACAAATCCCCTATCTCCTCCCCCCACCCCCTTCCTCTATGAGGGTGCTCCCCCACCCATCCACCCACCCACTCACCCACTCCTACCTCACCTCCCTAGCATTCCCCTACACTGGGGCATCGAGCCTCCACAGGACCAAGACACTCCCCTCCCACTGATGCCAGATAAGGCCATCCTCTGCTACATATGCAGCTGGAGCCATGGGTCCCTCCATGTGTACTCTTTAGTTGGTTTGGTCCCTGGGAGCTTTGGGGTGTCTGGTTGGTTGATATTGTTTTTCTTCCTATGGGGTTGCAAACCACCTCAGCTCCTTCAGTCCTTCCCCTAACTTCTCTATTGGGGTCCCCGTGCTCAATCTGATGTTTAGCTTCATGCATCTGCATTTGTATTGGTCAGGCTCTGGCAAAGCTTTGAAGTTTCCCTTCCCTCCTTCCACCTCCTACTTCCTCCATTCATACCCCATCTCTCCCTATTTACTCCTCCTCCAAAGAAACACAGTTTTATCTACTTACTTTGCTCACATACCACTTTGTGTGGTGCCACCATTATGATCCCCATGCTTGGTGGCAGGTGTCTTTACCCAATGAGCTGCAATCAGTTTGGAGACTGGCTTTTTGCTATCCTGGAGTTGATAACTCAGGCTGCCCTAGGGCTCATCACAGGCTGTCCTTTTCAAATTGTGGTGACAGTTTGTAATTTGTATTCAAGGAATTTTCTCATTTCATCTGAGTTGTTAAATTATAGGTGTGAAGTTGCTTATATTCTTTTATTAATCTTTTACTATCTGCAGACTCCACAGTGATCACTCTCACATGCACTCTGTGTGCATGTTTATGTGTTTGCATGTGAACTTATGTGTGTACATGTTTGTGGAGGCCAGGGGTTGCTTTAAGTTTCTTCCTAAATCATCACCTACTGTAGTTTTTGAGGCTGGGTGGCCAGCAAAACCTAGGGATGCTTCTGTCTTCGTTACTATCTCCCCCTTTCCCCTGTGCCTGTGCCCCAGCTTTGCACATGGGTTCTGCGGGACCCATCCCAGGTCCTCATGCTTGATGGCAGGTACTTGATAAGCAGCCTTTGCCTCTGCCTCACCCTTTCATTTGTGGGACTGGGACTGGTCTCTTTTCCTGACATTGATTCAGGTTTGAGGCCGAATGATGCTGATGTCTTAAAATAATGTATTGACTTTGCTATAATCTAGTTATTTGATTGACTTTTCTTTGATCCTTTGTGACTTTTATTAGTTTATAATAATGTATTTTTTTTTCTTTTCTTTTTTTTCGGAGCTAGGGACTGAACCCAGGGCCTTGAGCTTGCTAGGCAAGCGCTCTACCACTGAGCTAAATCCCCAACCCATAATAATGTATTCTTTTCCGGCTTTTTTTTTAAGCCTAAATTGAGGCCACTCATTTTAGATTTTCTTCCTTTATGATTTTCTTTTTTTCCTTGTCCTTTTCGGTGGTTGTGTCTACATTCCCAGTTATAGTTCCAAAACATCTTATGCTTTTCTTGTGATTTCTTCTTTAATCCATGGGTTATTTACAAGTTTTTGGGTTTTCTTGATTTTTTTCCTGTTACTGTTTTTTATAAGAAGTATTTTATTATATTCTATATATATAATATGACATTTTGTATATGTAGTGTGCATTGTCTGTATATCTATGTGTTCACATGCTGTAACAGTCGCATGGAGGTGAGAGGACAGCCTTTGAAAATGTGTTCTCTTTTGACCACATGGGTCCAGGAATTGAGTTCAGATTGTTAGACTCTGTGGCCTTTACCCACTCAACCATCTCAGCAGCCCAGTGTCCTGTTGAACACTTAACTCCAGCCCGTCTTTAGTTTTCTTCAAAGTTTAGGTTGTGAGGTATGTCTTGGTCTTGTGGGTAAGATCCTGTATGGCAGTTGTGTTTGTGAATCACTTTGTTGTGTCTTTTTCTATTCCCTTTAGAGAGAGTTGCTATATTGGCCTGATTGACCTTGAACTTCTGGGAACAAGTATTTTTACTGCTTCAACCTCAGAAGTAGATGATATTGAACGTATGTGCCACCACACCTGGCTTGCTATCTTTTTCTCCCCCCTGCCCCATCTCCTCCTCTTCTTAATAAAGTGTCCCTTTTTCATTATGGAGCAGCCTCTTTATTACTAGCGTTGTGGCATATTCACTAGAGAAGACTGCTTGGACACAAGTTTAAACAATAAACACTTTGTATTGGCCAGTGACCATATTGGATGTTAAGGATTCCGGCGTAGCAGGAACCTTCTCATGTTTTTAAGCACAAAAAAAGAAAGGAAACAAAACAAAACCCATGTTCTGGGTTGACATACTTCAGTTAATTAGAAGTTAGCCAGAAGCAGAACTACAGATACCAAAAAAAGCAAGGTTAGAGACTTTTCCGGGACAATGGACTTTGATGGGTTAGGCCTTTGTTTTTATTTTATTTTTGGCAGGTGATGCTGTCTACATGCTGAGTTTTATCACCTTAATGGAATTTCCATCATGGAGTCAGTTCTGCTAAGATATAGGGGCCTACTAAGTTCTGGGCCCTGTATACTAGTAGTGGGTTCCCCCCTTAGAATCTGTAATACTATTTTGAAATTGGGAATGGGGTGTGTGTGTGTGTGTGTGTGTGTGTGTGTGTGTGTGTGTGTGTGTGTTTACAATGTTTGTGTGGAGGTTGGATTATGGAGTTGGTTCTCTCCTTGTGCCTTTACATGGGCTCTGGAGATGGAACTCTGGTTATCAGGTGTGGGTAGCAAGCACTTTTACCTTCTGTGCCATGTCCTGGCTCCTACTGCGTCATTAATATAGCCTCTTTTGCTTTCATCTGATTAGTGTTGCATGGTAAAAATGTTCTCATCCTATTACTTGTCTCACCGCTTCCCCTGTATTTATTTATTTATTTTGAGCCAGTATAGGGACCAGATGAGGTTCTGAGTGAATGTGTGCTGTTGACATAGCCATAGCCTTGTCAAGGACCCCAATGCTTTAGACCCGTGGGGGTTGCAAACTCTTCCTAGGGAAGACACTTAGAGGGATGGCAAAACCTTTCTGTAGTTTGTGTGTGGATGTTGATAGTGTGTACAAAAAACATCCTCATCATAGCTTTCTCCCCTGTGTGTGGATGGCTTGATGACTGCTTCTCTACAGAGACTGTTCTGTGAGGCTAGCTAAGCCTGTCTCCTTGTCAGCTGTACACCATAAACCCTGCCTCTTTGTTCAGCTGTATACAGTAAACATAACTGAGTTTTCAGGATGTGTGTCATCTCCTTAGGGAGCCCATACCTATTTCCCAGCTTTTCTATGTGTGTCTGCCATTTCTTTATTCACTCGTCACTCCCCTATTCAGAGTTTCAGGACCCATGCTGTACAAAGACATGGCAGGACACTGTCTCCTGCATCCTGGCCTCAGACTTACTGTGTAGTTGAGAATGATCTTCAGTTTCTGATCTTCTTGCTTCTATCTCCTGGCTTCTGGGATTATAGGCATGTGGTTCCATGTCTGCTTTGTGTGGTGCTGGCGATCAAACCAAAGCTTTATGCATTCTAGGTAGGCAAGCACTCTAGGTAGGCAAGCACTCTACTGACTGAGCTACCTGCACCCGCCCCACTTTTACTGACTGCTTGCTTGCTTGCTTGCTTTAGAGACAGGGTATTGTTATGTAACCCAAGATGACCGGGCATTCACTGTGTGCTGGCCTTAAACTTGAAATATTCTTCCTGCCTCAGCCTCCGGAATGCTAAGATGACAGGAGTACATAATCATACTTAGTAAGAAGGCTTTTAAAAGTATGACCCTATTAATCTGCCTTTTAATGGAGATATTTGGGATTATTGCATTTAATGTGATGATTGATGTGATTAAGTTAGTCTGCTATCTTGCTTTTTATTTTCTTTTTGGCCTATCTGTTTAGTTCTATCTTCCCCTTTCCCTCCTCCCCCTTTTGATTAGTTCATAGCATGTATCTGTAAACCTGTCAGGGTCCACACCTCTAAGTGATATTACACCAGTTTGCATTTAAGACCCTTGCAAGACTATGCTTCTGTTGCACCACTTTGAGCACTTATGCTTTTGTTACCATCTTTTACCTATATGCTGTAAATATAACACTATATTATTTTATCTAAGCAAACCGTTATCTTCATAGGATTTTTAAAGTTTTTCAGGGCTGAGTATAGAGTCCAGGGCTTCACAAATGCTTGGCATATGTTCTGCCACTGAGCTACACCCTAGCCTTTGTAAGATTTGTAAATGACAAAAAGGTCTTATAAATTTCTCTATTTAGTACCAATCTTAATACTATTTTACATAGAAACTGTGTCTATTCTGTGTAATTTTATTTGTGCTTAAAAAACTAACATTTCCTCTATGGCAATTGTCTGCTAGTGAAAACCTATTTTATTTTTAATACTTTTTGGAAGACAGTTTTGCTATGTTTAGAATTCTAGGTCTATGGGCTTCTCCCCTTCTCCCTCTGTTCTTTAAATATTTTATCTCATTGTCTCCTTGCAATGTTTCTGGTACATCTTTTTTCATCTTAACCATCTTCTGTGTACAATATACCATTTCTTTTCCTATGGCTGCTTTAAAATTTCCCCCCTTCATCATTAGTTGTGCCATTAGATTATATTCATATTTCCTGATGTTTATTGAGCATCTTAGATGCAAATGGTAGCCTGTGGCAGAGGGCAACTGTTTACAACACCACAGACAGGAAGCAGCTTGGGGGTAATGTACTTGTGAGGTACTTATATCCGTCTGCAGTGACTTACTTTCTTCAGTTCTGCCCTACCTTCTGAGTTGCAAGAACTGCCCACAGATAGCATCATTACCTGGATGCAAAGCTTTTGAAACATAAGAGATTCAACCATAACTCTGATAAATGTACTTAGTAGAACAGGCTGTTTTAAATACAGAAATCCATCTTTGCACTAGTATGTCATTTATTAAGGATTGCTTGTAGCCAAGTAAGCAATGAGTACAGTATAGAGTGAATAGTTAGAGAAAGAACAACAACTTCACCTATGAAGAAAGGAAACATTATCAGGTCAGAGATGAGCTGATTACAGCTATAAGTCACTGAATTTGGTTCTTAAATTTCCTGGTAGCTCAGGTGAACAGAGGAAGGTCATGTTACAGTTTTTTGGTGTCTTTAGAACAGAAAGAATTCTTTGTTTTTGGTTAAAAAGTTTTTTTCTTTCCATTTCTTTTGTTTCTTTCACTCACTTGACTTAAGTTTAAATGTTCCTGCCTTGTCCTCCCAGCATTGCATCATGCTTGGCTTTGAAACTTTTTTCTTATTTAATTTGAAATTTCTGTGTCATGTGGATGCACTCATATATTTATTATACAGTACCTTTTGTTGAAGTATTCATAGTATAGAAGTAGATCTTGGAGAAAATACTAAAATAGCTTAGTATCGTGTGTATGAGTGGTACTACCTTCTTCCAATTGACGTGAATCCTATCTTTAATGATAAGTAGAAAAAGATAAATTTATATTGAAACCTTGGTTGAAATGTATGGGACTTTCCCCCCCTTGAAACAAAGTCTCTCTATGTAGTCCTGGCTGTCTTGGAACTCGCTGTGTAGACCATGGTGGTTTGAGACGCACAGAGATCCTTTTGCCTCTGCTTCTGGGATTAAAGGAATGTTCTACCATGCTCAGTCTACGTGGGGCATCTTTACATTGTCTCTTCAGCTAAATACCGCTCTTTTTGTTTGTGGGCATGAGGGCAAGGGTGCACATATGTGCGTATGGATGTCAGAAGTCAATGAGAGATATCTCAAATGCTCCTCTTTTATTTATTTATTTATTTATTTATTTATTTATTTATTTATTTATTTATTTATTTTTGAGTCAGGGGCTCTCCTTTGGCTTAGAGCTCACCAATCAGCTGGACTGGCTGACTGAAAAGAAAGCCCTAGGGATCCTTCTGTCTGACTTTTCAGCTTTGGGCTTATAGATGCCTATACAACCTCTCCATGGGTTTTGGGGATCCACACTCAGATCCTCATACTGTCTGACAAGCACTTTATCAACTAAGCTATCTCCCCAGCCCTGTCCTGTACATTCTTGTCTGTTCTTACTATCATTTTTTGTTAAAGTGTTTATTCATTGTTGCTTAATAATTTGTATGAGTTTACTCCCTTTCTGAATTTTCACAGGGTGCTTTCTATAGCACATTACTGAGCATGTCACAACTGTTTTCAGATCTTTCATGGATTCCCATTGTCAGGAAGATTTTCAAGTTTTTTAACTTGTGCTTAAACAATCAGATTATCTGATCTTAACATTCCAACTGAGTGCCGTAGTTGCATCTTAAAAATCAAAGGAATATGGTGGCACTTCATTCTGTTGAAACTCATTTGACTAGTCTGAGTCCCAGTTCTCTCCTGACAACAGATTTCTTTGTATCCTGTTTTAGTGGATGACACTTTCCATGTATAACTCCTTTTATACTTCTGATACCCTTACACATTCATCTGAAAATGCCCCATGGTTTGGATACATGCTGCTTGTTTACATTGTCCTTCAGACTTCTCAGTGCTCTGATTGGCCACTTTCTGGTTGGTTGCTTATGTGTGTGCATGTGCATGTGCATCTGCAAGTGTGCATGTGTGTTTGAGACAGTGTTTCTCTGTTGCCTTTATTTGCCCTGGAACTCACTCACCAGGGTGGCCTCAAACTCACAGGATCCCATACATCTGCCTCCTGTGTACTAGGGAGACACAACCAGGACCAGTCCATTCCATTTCGTTGATTACACTTTTGCAGACTTTGCTTCTGTAGCCAAATCCTCCCCTCAGTGTTAGTGTTTTTCAGTGTTCTGTTTGCAAGTCTCTTTTCTCATATATATATATTTTTTTTCTTTTTTCCTTGAATAAATTGCCCTTGGCTTCAAATGCCAATATATACTGTCAGTAATCCCAGCTTAGTGGTAGAGTGCTTGCCTAGCAATCACAAGGCCCTGAGTTCAGGCCTCAACTCTGAAAGGAAAAGAAAGAAAAGAAAAAAAAAGTCAAATTCCAGGTTTTAACTCTGACCCGTTTCCTAATTTCAAAAGCATTATCTATACCCAAAAGACTCACCATATGTACCTTAAACTCCTTCAAGTGTCCTAAGATCTTTTCTACCACATTGCCTTCCTCCTTTACTCCTAGTTAGAACTCTATGGTTTGTCACACTGTAGAATCCAACCAGAAGTTATTCTGCTGACCCTGCTAATACATGCTGTACTAGTCTGACTCCCTATCTCTCTCACCACCTGAAAGCTTCAACTTTTGCAACTTTCAGGGGAAATGTACACACAGTTGCTATCAAACCTTTCTGGGTCAGTCAGTATAGGAGCTGACATGACACTTCCATGTACTGTGCTTATTCACTTCTAGTCATTTGGTTCTTTGGTGCCAGTGTTCTTTGCATGCCTAAGGAATGCCTCAAGTTTTTCGTGAGCACAGAAGTATCTTTTTATATCCCTAAATTCAGTGTGGTGACTTGCACTATGATAAGCGCTCAGTAAATATTGTCTAGTTCTTTTTTTTTTTTTTTTTGATTTTTTATTTTTTATTAACTTGAGTATTTCTTATATACATTTCGAGTGTTATTCCCTTTCCCGGTTTCCGGGCAAACATCCCCCTCCCCCCTCCCCTTCCTTATGGGTGTTCCCCTCCCAACCCTCCCCCCATTGCCGCCCTCCCCCCATAGACTAGTTCACTGGGGGTTCAGTCTTAGCAGGACCCAGGGCTTCCCCTTCCACTGGTGCTCTTACTAGGATATTCATTGCTACCTATGAAGTCAGAGTCCAGGGTCAGTCCATGTATAGTCTTTAGGTAGTAGCTTAGTCCCTGGAAGCTCTGGTTGCTTGACATTGTTGTACTTTTGGGGTCTCGAGCCCCTTCAAGCTCTTCCAGTTCTTTCTCTGATTCCTTCAACGGGGGTCCTATTCTCAGTTCAGTGGTTTGCTGCTGGCATTCGCCTCTGTATTTGCTGTATTCTGGCTGTGTCTCTCAGGAGCCATCTACATTCGGCTCCTGTCGGCCTACACTTCTTTGCTTCATCCATCTTGTCTAATTGGATGGCTGTATATGCATGGGCCACATGTGGGGCAGGCTCTGAATGGGTGTTCCTTCAGTCTCTGTTTTAATCTTTGCCTCTCTCTTCCCTGCCAAGGGTATTCTTGTTCCCCTTTTAAAGAAGGAGTGAAGCATTCACATTTTGATCATCCGTCTTGAGTTTCGTTTGTTCTAGGCATCTAGGGTAATTCAAGCATTTGGGCTAATAGCCACTTATCAATGAGTGCATACCATGTATGTCTTTCTGTGATTGGGTTAGCTCACTCAGGATGATATTTTCCAGTTCCAACCATTTGCCTACGAATTTCATAAACTCGTTGTTTTTGATAGCTGAGTAATATTCCATTGTGTAGATGTACCACATTTTCTGTATCCATTCCTCTGTTGAAGGGCATCTGGGTTCTTTCCATTTTCTGGCTATTATAAATAAGGCTGCGATGAACATAGTGGAGCACGTGTCTCTTTTATATGTTGAGGCATCTTTTGGGTATATGCCCAAGAGAGGTATAGCTGGATCCTCAGGCAGTTCAATGTCCAATTTTCTGAGGAACCTCCACACTGATTTCCAGAATGGTTTTACCAGTCTGCAATCCCACCAACAATGGAGGAGTGTTCCTCTTTCTCCACATCCTCGCCAGCATCTGCTGTCACCTGAGTTTTTGATCTTAGCCATTCTCACTGGTGTAAGGTGAAATCTCAGGGTTGTTTTGATTTGCATTTCCCTTATGACTAAAGATGTTGAACATTTCTTTAGGTGTTTCTCCGCCATTCGACATTCCTCAGCTGTGAATTCTTTGTTTAGCTCTGAACCCCATTTTTTAATAGGGTTATTTGTTTCCCTGCGGTCTAACTTCTTGAGTTCTTTGTATATTTTGGAAATAAGGCCTCTATCTGTTGTAGGATTGGTAAAGATCTTTTCCCAATCTGTTGGTTGCCGTTTTGTCCTAACCACAGTGTCCTTTGCCTTACAGAAGCTTTGCAGTTTTATGAGATCCCATTTGTCGATTCTTGATCTTAGAGCATGAGCCATTGGTGTTTTGTTCAGGAAATTTTTTCCAGTGCCCATGTGTTCCAGATGCTTCCCTAGTTTTTCTTCTATTAGTTTGAGTGTGTCTGGTTTGATGTGGAGGTCCTTGATCCACTTGGACTTAAGCTTTGTACAGGGTGATAAGCATGGATCGATCTGCATTCTTCTACATGTTGCCCTCCAGTTGAACCAGCACCATTTGCTGAAAATGCTATCTTTTTTCCATTGGATGGTTTTGGCTCCTTTGTCAAAAATCAAGTGACCATAGGTGTGTGGGTTCATTTCTGGGTCTTCAATTCTATTCCATTGGTCTATCTGTCTGTCTCTGTACCAATACCATGCAGTTTTTATCACTATTGCTCTGTAATACTGCTTGAGTTCAGGGATAGTGATTCCCCCTGAAGTCCTTTTATTGTTGAGGATAGCTTTAGCTATCCTGGGTTTTTTGTTATTCCAGATGAATTTGCAAATTGTTCTGTCTAACTCTTTGAAGAATTGGATTGGTATTTTGATGGGGATTGCATTGAATCTGTAGATTGCTTTTGGTAAAATGGCCATTTTTACCATATTAATCCTGCCAATCCATGAGCATGGGAGATCTTTCCATCTTCTGAGGTCTTCTTCAATTTCTTTCCTCAGTGTCTTGAAGTTCTTATTGTACAGATCTTTTACTTGCTTGGTTAAAGTCACACCGAGGTACTTTATATTATTTGGGTCTATTATGAAGGGTGTCGTTTCCCTAATTTCTTTCTCGGCTTGTTTCTCTTTTGTATAGAGGAAGGCAACTGATTTATTTGAGTTAATTTTATACCCAGCCACTTTGCTGAATTTGTTTATCAGCTTTAGTAGTTCTCTGGTGGAACTTTTGGGATCACTTAAATATACTATCATATCATCTGCAAATAGTGATATTTTGACCTCTTCTTTTCCGATCTGTATCCCCTTGATCTCCTTTTGTTGTCTGATTGCTCTGGCTAGAACTTCAAGAACTATATTGAATAAGTAGGGAGAGAGTGGGCAGCCTTGTCTAGTCCTTGATTTTAGTGGGATTGCTTCAAGTTTCTCTCCATTTAGTTTAATGTTAGCAACTGGTTTGCTGTATATGGCTTTTACTATGTTTAGGTATGGGCCTTGAATTCCTATTCTTTCCAGGACTTTTATCATGAAGGGGTGTTGAATTTTGTCAAATGCTTTCTCAGCATCTAATGAGATGATCATGTGGTTCTGTTCTTTCAGTTTGTTTATATAATGGATCACGTTGATGGTTTTCCGTATATTAAACCATCCCTGCATGCCTGGGATGAAGCCTACTTGATCATGGTGGATGATTGTTTTGATGTGCTCTTGAATTCGGTTTGCCAGAATTTTATTGAGTATTTTTGCGTCGATATTCATAAGGGAAATTGGTCTGAAGTTCTCTTTCTTTGTTGGGTCTTTGTGTGGTTTAGGTATAAGAGTAATTGTGGCTTCGTAGAAGGAATTCGGTAGGGCTCCATCTGTTTCAATTTTGTGGAATAGTTTGGATAATATTGGTATGAGGTCTTCTATGAAGGTTTGATAGAATTCTGCACTAAACCCGTCTGGACCTGGGCTCTTTTTGGTTGGGAGACCTTTAATGACTGCTTCTATTTCCTTAGGAGTTATGGGGTTGTTTAACTGGTTTATCTGTTCCTGATTTAACTTCGGTACCTGGTATCTGTCTAGGAAATTGTCCATTTCCTGAAGATTTTCAAGTTTTGTTGAATATAGGTTTTTATAGTAAGATCTGATGATTTTTTGAATTTCCTCCGAATCTGTAGTTATGTCTCCCTTTTCATTTCTGATTTTGTTAATTTGGACGCACTCTCTGTGTCCTCTCGTTAGTCTGGCTAAGGGTTTATCTATCTTGTTGATTTTCTCAAAGAACCAACTTTTGGTTCTGTTGATTCTTTCTATGGTCCTTTTTGTTTCTACTTGGTTGATTTCAGCTCTGAGTTTGATTATTTCCTGCCTTCTACTCCTCCTGGGTGTATTTGCTTCTTTTTGTTCTAGAGCTTTTAGGTGTGCTGTCAAGCTGCTGACATATGCTCTTTCCTGTTTCTTTCTGCAGGCACTCAGCGCTATGAGTTTTCCTCTTAGCACAGCTTTCATTGTGTCCCATAAGTTTGAGTATGTTGTATCTTCATTTTCATTAAATTCTAAAAAGTTTTTAATTTCTTTCTTTATTTCTTCCTTGACCAGGTTATCATTGAGTAGAGCATTGTTCAATTTCCACGTATATGTGGGCATTCTTCCCTTATTGTTATTGAAGACCAGTTTTAGGCCGTGGTGGTCCGATAGCACGCATGGGATTATTTCTATCTTTCTGTACCTGTTGAGGCCCGTTTTTTGACCAATTATATGGTCAGTTTTGGAGAAAGTACCATGAGGAGCTGAGAAGAAGGTATATCCTTTTGCTTTAGGATAGAATGTTCTATAAATATCCGTTAAGTCCATTTGGCTCATGACTTCTCTTAGTCTGTCTACATCACTGTTTAATTTCTGTTTCCATGATCTGTCCATTGATGAGAGTGGGGTGTTGAAATCTCCCACTATTATTGTGTGAGGTGCAATGTGTGTTTTGAGCTTTAGTAAGGTTTCTTTTACGTATGTAGGTGCCCTTGTATTTGGGGCATAGATATTTAGGATTGAGAGTTCATCTTGGTTGATTTTTCCTTTGATGAATATGAAGTGTCCTTCCTTATCTTTTTTGATGACTTTTAGTTGGAAATTGATTTTATTTGATATTAGAATGGCTACTCCAGCTTGCTTCTTCTGACCATTTGCTTGGAAAGTTGTTTTCCAGCCTTTCACTCTGAGGTAGTGTCTGTCTTTGTCTCTGAGGTGTGTTTCCTGTAGGCAGCAGAATGCAGGGTCCTCGTTGCGTATCCAGTTTGTTAATCTATGTCTTTTTATTGGGGAGTTGAGGCCATTGATATTGAGAGATATTAAGGAATAGTGATTATTGCTTCCCGTTATATTCATATTTGGATGTGAGGTTATGTTTGTGTGCTTTCATTCTCTTTGTTTTGTTGCCAAGATGATTAGTTTCTTGCTTCTTCTAGGGTATAGCCTGCCTCCTTATGTTGGGCTTTACCCTTTATTATCCTTTGTAGTGCTGGATTTGTAGAAAGATATTGTGTAAATTTGGTTTTGTCATGGAATATCTTGGTTTCTCCATCAATGTTAATTGAGAGTTTTGCTGGATACAGTAATCTGGGCTGGCATTTGTGTTCTCTTAGGGTCTGTATAAAATCAGTCCAGGATCTTCTGGCCTTCATAGTTTCTGGCGAGAAGTCTGGTGTGATTCTGATAGGTCTCCCTTTATATGTTACTTGACCTTTTTCCCTTACTGCTTTTAATATTCTTTCTTTATTTTGTGCGTTTGGTGTTTTGACAATTATGTGACGGGAGGTGTTTCTTTTCTGGTCCAATCTATTTGGAGTTCTGTAGGCTTCTTGTATGTCTATGGGTATCTCTTTTTTTAGGTTAGGGAAGTTTTCTTCTATGATTTTGTTGAAGATATTTACTGGTCCTTTGAGCTGGGAGTCTTCACTCTCTTCTATACCTATTATCCTTAGGTTTGATCTTCTCATTGAGTCCTGGATTTCCTGTATGTTTTGGACCAGTAGCTTTTTCCGCTTTACATTATCTTTGACAGTTGAGTCAATGATTTCTATGGAATCTTCTGCTCCTGAGATTCTCTCTTCCATCTCTTGTATTCTGTTGGTGAAGCTTGTATCTACAGCTCCTTGTCTCTTCTTTTGGTTTTCTATATCCAGGGTTGTTTCCATGTGTTCTTTCTTGATTGCTTCTATTTCCATTTTTAATTCCTTCAACTGTTTGATTGTGTTTTCCTGTAATTCTTTCAGGGATTTTTGCGATTCCTCTCTGTAGGCTTTTACTTGTTTATTAATGTTTTCCTGTGCTTCCCTAAGTGTGTTCAGGTCTTTCTTGAAGTCCTCCAGCATCATGATCAAATATGATTTTGAAACTAGATCTTGCTTTTCTGGTGTGTTTGGATATTCCATGTTTGTTTTGGTGGGAGAATTGGGCTCCGATGATGGCATGTAGTCTTGGTTTCTGTTGCTTGGGTTCCTGCGCTTGCCTCTCGCCATCAGATTATCTCTAGTGTTACTTTGTTCTGCTATTTCTGACAGTGGCTAGACTGTCCTATAAGCCTGTGTGTCAGGAGTCCTGTAGACCTGTTTTCCTCTCTTTCAGTCAGTTATGGGGACAGAGTGTTCTGCTTTCGGGCGTGTAGTTTTTCCTCTCTACAGGTCTTCAGCTGTTCCTGTGGGCCTGTGTCTTGAGTTCACCAGGCAGCTTTCTTGCAGCAGAAAATTTGGTCTTACCTGTAGTCCCGAGGCTCAGGTTTGCTCGTGGGGTGCTGTCCAGGGGCTCTCTGCAGAGGCAGCAACCAGGAAGACCTGTGCCGCCCCTTCCGGGAGCTTCAGTGCACCAGGGTTCCAGATGGTCTTTGGCTTTTTCCTCTGGCGTCCGAGATGTGTGTGCAGGGAGCAGTCTCTTCTGGTTTCCCAGGCTTGTCTGCCTCTCTGAAGGTTTAGCTCTTCCTCCCACGGGATTTGGGTGCAGAGAACTGTTTATCCGGTCTGTTTCCTTCAGGGTCCGGCGGTGTCTCTGGCAGGGGTCCTGCTGCTCCTGGGCCCTCCCCCACGGGAGCCCAGAGGCCTTATACAGTTTCCTCTTGGGCCAGGGATGTGGGCAGGGGTGAGCAGTGTTGGTGGTCTCTTCCGCTCTGCAGCCTCAGGAGTGCCCACCTGACCAGGTGGTTGGGTCTCTCTCTCACCGGGTCTGGGAGCAGAGAGCTTATTGTCTAGTTCTTGAGTAGATACATTAATATGAGGAGAGCAAAACTGATTTGTGAATATTCAATTAGCAGTGGTAGAAAATCGTGGAGGTCAATATTCTGATCAGAAAAAAAGTTGAGTTCTTTTAAATATTCACATAAAGATTTTGGTTCTGAATTTAGGGTCTGTGCTGTATAACAGAAGGACAGGTAAACATGGGTGCACATACCCAGGACACTAACTGAAAAACTGAGCAGGCAAACACACACACCCAGGACACTAACTGGAAAATGTTTATTGCATTACGGTATGGGTAATAGATAATTTCTGCTATTGAAAGATGTTTATTTCCTCATTTATAGTATTTAGCCCTTATAACTCATCTTAGGAGCCCAAAAGCCTTAAAGTGCATCAGTCCCTCACCTTTATCCCAACTGTATAGTGAAGTTAACTGACCCAAAGAGAAGGCTTGATACAATGACAGAGCAAATGGAAATTCCAAAGTACTGGTCTTGGAGATTGTAGCTAAGTGGCCGATGGATACAAGGTAAATGCTTTAGAAGATGGAAGAGCCAGCTTCTGCAGGAAGACAGTGGTACTACTAGTGGTCATTGATCTCAGACTCTGGGCATTCAGTGTTTGAGAGAATAACCTTTGATGTTTGGGGCTGTAATTTCTTGAAGATAGTCACAAAAAGCTAGGAGAAGTTTCTTGGCAGTTTTGGCCTTTCCATCTCTACTGTATGTATTTGAGAATTGACTGGCAAACTTCCATGAAAAGCTTGATTGAATGTTTTGCTTTTTGAAACAATGTATCTTACTGTACAGTTCTGGCTGATTTTAAACGGGAAGTCCTCTTGCTTCACCTCCTGCTGGCCTTACAAGTGTGTGCCACTCTGCTTGATGTTACTTAGCTTGGTTTGTTTGTTTTAAATGGCACTGAATATACACACCTAATTTAGAGGAAATACATTAGTGGTATGTCCTCTCTGTTCTTAGGAGTTTTCCATTTACTTAAGTTTTTTTTTTTTAAAGTTTGAGAATTAAAAGTATTTTTTTTCCAGGAGAGATTTTTGCACACCTTTAAAAACATAGCTGGAAACAGTTACACTTTAGAAGAATGGTAGCATTAGGACATTTGGGAGGCAGAGGGAAGACTATTACTGGAGTAAAAGAGAACGCCTGCTCTACAGTAGCAGATTCTACCTCGGAAGGGTGGCTGTTCACTTCCTACAGAAGGTGTTGTAGATGAAATGAGTGTTTAGATGAAGTTGAAGAAGAAAGTATTTTTAAAATTTTGGGCTTGAGATGTAGAGTGCCAGGATATCATGAAGCCTGACCTAGTGTACCAAGCCTTGAGTTTAGAACTCAATACCACAGAAACAAACAAAACACCTTGAAATGTTTGAGCAAGTTCAGTAGATGGTAAAATTTGCAGATTGATTTTAGAATTTAGCTCTGTTCCTACATTGGAATATTATATTTCTAAAGATTTGTTGGAAATTTTTTGATGCGAAGCATGCTGAGACTTCATGCATGTTAACATATGTTTTGCCCTGAATTACATGTCCAATCATTAATAATTGCTAAATAAATAAGCTTTTCATGTAAAGAATTTGTCTGGTAGTTCCATCTATATTCTTGGTAAAATTTTAGACTGAATATTTTTATAGAAAAGCAGCTGTCATATATTGGTAATAATTTATTTTTGATTACTTACTATCTGACGGGCTCTAGATCATGCATTTTAAATATTACTTAATCCTTGCAGTAGTTTCATTGGTAGATAATAGTTATCTGCTGAGGAGACGTGAAGACTAAATAGAAAAACTCAACACTGAACCCTGATTTTCGTTGTTTATTACCTAATATTTTTAATCTTCTTTAACTCTTTGGTCCATGAAATTATTATAACAACACCTCAAACACAGTTAGAGACTGCACAAAAATATATTTGAACCATAAAGCTTATAGGAGGATTTGAAGCATTTTTTCAGAGTTTAATTGGACTCCTAAATAAGATTAAATTAAATCACTTGTACCTCAAGGTAGAACACTTACCTAGCACTTTCAAGACCTGGATTCTAGCCAAGCAAACATAAGACTTGATATTGTATCCTACTCAGTCAAGTAATAGAATTTGTTAAGAATAAATGAGCCCTACATGTCTCGTAAAAATTAGCAACTAAGAAAATGATGAGTTTCTGCTAGAAAAGTAAAGGAAATAAAGTTGACTGTTGGTGTTTTATTTCAGATAATATAAGGAAAACATATAACTGTTATCTTCCCTCCGCCCAAACCTAAGATAGAATAGCCCGGCTAACGTGGTGTGTTTGTTTGATTGGAATTTGTTGTTTTTGTTTGAATTCTTTTAAAGTAACAGGCTCAAGGTTCTTGCTCATCTTTCTGTCAAGTGTTCTTCTTAGGGCTTTCCAGAAGCAACTAGGTTGTTACTGCAAGCTTTAAAAAAAATACATGTGCAGTTTCTCATCAAACATGTTTTAAGAAACATAGCCATCTATGTTTATATCTATTTCTTTGAAAATTTAAAACCAATGGATCTAAGCAGTCATGTTCTAGGCTCTAGAAGAGGTGGTGGCATGGTAATGTGCATATGCCAGACATGAAGCATGCTGTGTACAGATGAGAGAAGAAGGTTATCTAAAATACTTCCTTCCTAGGGACAGGGGCATTAGAATTCAGTATGTATACAGTAAGACAGCATTTTGGATAGCAGAGCACAGAGATGAATGCAGCAAAGTAACTGGCCAGTTCTCCTTGAAGATTTTAAAACAAAACATCAGGCTTCAGCTTCAGATATTCAGTTTAATTGCAGAGTGAATAGAAGAATTGGTGTAGTGGGTGATGATGTGTAGAGATACTTGGTGGACATTTGTTAAAGCGTTTCATGAGGATTCAAGAGGAGATGATGCTGTTTGTTTGGTGCCATTGTTATTGGTGAATTTATGTCAGAAATTCTCTACTCAGGCTACACACTGAAACTACCATTTCTTCTTTAGTGAATGCTGCTGGAACACCAAATATAGTCTGTAAACTGGTGCACATGTACTTAACAGATCTGCAACAAGGCAAATGAACAACTTGAATATGTTGAGAGGATCGTCTCACTTTGACCATGCCATAACATCACATGTGCAATTATTGGAGTCTCATCAACTAGGATATAGAGCATGTGCTTTTCACTTATGCTAGTCTTATTTATATTTAAATGTACACACATATACACATGATTTCACATATATAAACACTTTGATTTGAAGTATTTGCATTGTGTGAAAACAGCATTTACTAAATATGTTGGCTATATATTGTTTCCTGTTTTGGACTTTAAAACTTCTAAAAGGCATATACCTAATCTCTTCAGTATCCAAAAGAATATCTTCACTGCTAGAGGAATGATTTTATGAACTGAGATAGCTATTGTGAATGTGTACAACTGGTTATAAAATACTAATATTACTTTATTTTGATTATTCTGAAAACAGCATTATTTTATAATATAAAACTAGTATACTGAGTTAGTTTCTCTTCAAAAAAGTGAAAGTCATCTATTTGTTTGCAGCAAACATCAGTCATATGGTGATACTATAGCTTGAAAGTTCTAATTTTAGGGAGATTTTTACATTTTCAGTTCATTAGATTTACCTCTTTTTATACTAGTTGTTTTCAGTTGGTTAGGAAGTTTAGCCAGGTAGGATGTCACAGGTTTCACAGATTGGGATGCTAAAGAATCAAATATTAGAGCTAGAAGAGACCACTAAAAAAAGAGAGAAGCAGAAGAAACATGTGTCTATTAGCAGTCCTTCCCACACTGGGTTCTCCTGGCAGCTGTTAATTATTTTCCATCTCTGTGGTTCTGGATGGATCATACAAACAATAGAACATGTGCTGTCCTCTGTGTCTGGCTTCTTTTACTTAGCACAGTGTTCTAAACAGGACTTCATTCTTTTTCATGAGTGTGCGATACTTGTATGAATAAACTATGTTTTGTCTCTCTGTTCATCAATTTATGGATATTTAAATTGTTTGCCATATTTGGCAATTATGAGTGATGATGAATATTTGTATCCTAGTAATGAACTTTTCAGGTCATGTGGTAATTCTCTTAACATTTTAAAAAATCTTTCCAAATCATTTTCTAAAACAGCTACACCTTTTATAGTCATAGTAGCAATGCACAATTTAAATTTCCCATATTTTTGCCAACTCTTGTTTCATGTCCAGTCTGATTATAGCTTCATAGTGGTGCCTCTTCCTCTTTGTGCTGGAGAGTGAAGCCACAACCTCATGCATGCTATACAAGTGCTGTACTATAGAGCCATACTCCCAACCCTTTCCTTTGGTTTTGATGTTTTCCCCTGGTGACTAATGGTGACAAGCATTTTTTTCATGTTCATATACTTTTTGGCTATTTGTATATGTTTTTGAATAAATGTCTTATTCAAATATACTATTCATTTTTAATCTGTGTTTTTAACATTGTTAATTTTTTTGGGGGGGGTTCTTTTTTTCGGAGCTTTAATCTGTGTTTTTAACATTGTTAATTTTTTTGGGGGGGGTTCTTTTTTTCGGAGCTGGGGACCGAACCCAGGGCCTTGTGCTTCCTAGGTAAGCGCTCTACCACTGAGCTAAATCCCCAGCCCCGTTAAATTTTTTTAAAAATGAAGTTTGCAAGTGTGTTTTTTTTTTTCTTTCCATTCTGTAGGAAGCTTCTTTGTTTTTTGACGGTGTCCTTTGAAGCAAGTAAACAAACAAGAAATAGATACCTGAGTCAGTTTCCTTTTTCTTTTTCTTTCTGTAGTGTTGGCAGTTAGACCCAGGCCATGCAAGGCAAAGGCTGGGCCTCTGTGTTACCTTCTTTCTCCTATTCTCGTTCATTACTTGTGCTTTTTATCTAAGAAATGATTTCTAGCCCAAGATTGTTTTCCTTGAAAATTACTTTTACTTCTGCCCCTTTTGAGTTTTTATTTTATATATGGTTTACGGTAGGAGTCATACTTGATTTTGTTACACACGTATATCCAGTTGTCTGAGCACCATTGTTATTAAATTGTTGAGTTATTTTCCTACCCTTTTCAAAAGTAATTGACCAGTGAAGGGTTTGTTTCTAGTTCATTATTCTGTATGTCTTCACTCAAACCAGTTTTAATTACTGTTCCTCTGCTTTGTTCTTAAGATTTGTTATAAGTATTTTAGAATCTCTGTGACTTCCTACAAATTATGAATCATCTTGTCAATTTCAGTAAAAGAGTAATGTGGATTTGGGTAGGTGTTGTATTGATTCTAGATATATCTAGAGACTTTTACTGTCTTCACAATATGAATTCTTAACATCTTTTGGTCTTCGTTTATTTTTTTAATGTTTTAGAGTTTTCTTATTTATCACCATAATCTTTATCATCATCATTGAGAACTAAGTGGAGGGGATAAATCTAGAAGCAGAGAGAGCTGAGATAGAGAATATGGAAAACTGACTGGCCTGATTGTTGACTCTTGTCCGGACTCATGAAATTTTTCTCTGCTGCTGGGAGGGCCTCTGCAATGGACAGTCCTATCACCCCCGCCGAGTCTTTACTTTAGGTTTTGGATTACTAATCCTGTCTGTAGCTAAGAACAGTTGGGGTGCTAAGGAACCAAACCTGGTCCTCTGCGAGAGCAGTAGGTGCCTTTAGTGTCTTTTTTGGTACTTTATCTAACTTCCGTCCTTACTTAGAACTTTAGAGTATCTTTTGCATGACTATTGCCTAATGGTTGGGTTTTGAGTTGAAGTGTAGAAGGACTGTTTCTGTTGTCCCAGTCTGCTGCACATTTGCCAGTCTGTCCCCTGTTGGGTTTCAAATTGGGCTGGAACCTTAGCTTTTAGACACAAGAGCTGAAACCCACCACACTAGTGTAAAGTTTTTCCTCCGTAGAATTCTTTCCTTTTGGATTTTTTATTTTGAAATAAAAACTGAAAGCTCCCTGGTAACAAACAACAACAGCAACAACAACAGACTTTTATCAAATATATTTGTTGTGAGAATTTTTTCTGAACTGAGAACCCAGCATCAACGAGAGTGGAAGAGAGATGTCACCAGAAGCCAGGATAGCTCCTGGAAAGCTGCTGGCTGGGTCTACTTTGTATTCTCACTTTATATTCTAAAAACACAACGTGGGGTGGGCAGGCAAGCAAGACTTGACCAGAAGTGTACCTGGCACTCAGTAAGTTGTTACAGGCAACAGCCCATTGTTTTGCTATTTCTCCAGGTCATTCTGTTCTGGGTAGCAAGTGAAGTCGTGCTTAGTAAATCCGCAGTGCAAACTGTGCTTGCAGTAAGTCACTAAATAAGCCCATAAGGCAGTATCTAATGATTGTTCTTCTCTACCTGACTTCTTATCACCTTTCTTCAATTGTAATTCTTGTTGTTGCCCTTAATCGATGAGTCAGCATGAATGTTTGGGTTAGGATGGAGATATATATAGATATAGATATACACACACACATATATATATATATATACACACACATATATATACACATACACACACATATATATATATACACACACACAGAGGATATATATATAAAATCTCGTGTATGTAATCAATTTAATAGTTTTAGATTGTGTATATGTTTTATGAAATACTTTGTAGATTGATTTTTTTTTTTTTTAGATAGGACTAATGCATGACACACGGGCCTTAAACTCTGTGTGTAGTAAAGCTCCTTATCCTCCAGTTTTGTTGTGCTAGACAAGCACTCTACCAAACTGAGTTGCATGTGCGCAGCTGGGTATTTGTGGTAAAGTCTCACTGTATAGCCCTGGCTGGCCTAGAACTTGGCATGAAAACTTGACTAGCCTTGAACTCACACCAAATGCTGGGAACAAAGGCATGTGCCATTATGCTTGGCTTTATTTTCTTTAAAAAAACAAAAATGGGTGCATGTGTATGTCCATGTCTATCCATTCCATGGTGCACTTTGGAGGTTGAAGGGCAACTTGAAGAAGCTGGTTTTGTCTAATTGACTGTCTTAACTGGAGAGGTAGCATAGTAGCTTTTCCCTTTATGTGTTCTTTTCATGTTCGGTTATTTACTATGCTATCTATTCATCTGGTGCTTTACTCATTGCTGTTAAGTTCAAATCTTTTTCAGTGTCTGCCCACCACTGTTAGAAGTTATACATCTGTTACCTTTATGATTACTCTTTTGTCTGTGTCTTTACTTATCCAATCTGCCTTCTTTTCCTCTTTTCTTCTCCACTTTCATTTTTGAACTTATGTAACTTGTATAAATTTTATTAAGCATTTTAAATTTTCTTTTTATTACTAGCATGTATGTACATGTGTGTACACATTTGTGGGTACCTTCAGAGGCGAAAAGAGTGTGTTGGATCCTAGTGCATGAGTTACAGGTGGTTATTAGCTACCTTACATGAGTGTTCACAACTGTATTAGGGTTCTCCAGAGAAACAGACCTGATGGAATGAATGGAATTTATTAGAGTGGCTTATAGGCTGTGGTCTGCGTAGTCCAGCAGTGAATGTCTACCAACATAAAGGCCCAAGGATTGGGTAATTGTTCAGTTTACCAAGCTGGATGTCTCAGCAGTCCCAGTCGGGGCTAGACTCCCAGAGGATTCCTAGAGAGCTGCTAGACTTCAGTCTGTGTTGGAATCCTAAAGACGTAGGTTCTAATACTAGTGAAGGAATGCCTCAGCGGCAGGACAGATGAGTGAGGGCAAGCAGGCGAAAATCAAAAGCTTCCCTCTTCCATGTCCTTTTATATGGACAGCCACCTGAAGGTGTGGCCTAGAGTTAGGGTGTGTCTTCCCAACTCTAAATGATGCAGTCAAGAAAATCCCTCATATTTGGGCCCAGCGCTTGAGTTTTAGTTGATTCCAGATATAGTTAACAACCAAGATTAGCCACCCCAGGAGTCTGATCCTTTGAAAAAGAAGCATGTGCTCTTAACCATTGAGCCATCTCTAACCCTTTATCTGGCATCTACCTCAATGTTGCTGTGAAAGTGCTTCGTGAATAAGCTCGTGAATAAGTCATGTGTTGTTGGGTCCATCCTCATTACTGCTGGTGGCCGTAAGGGAATGGTTTGCAGTTTGGTAAACTTTACTGTTAGAAACAGATTATGTATAGTACATCCTACAGGTTAATAAAATACACCACTAATTGTGGAATCATTTGCAATGACAGTTACTGTTTAGTAGATGCATTACAAAATTTGTTGAATTTTTGGTTTCTCAACCATGTTAGTGTAGTAATTTTTCAGGGACACATTTAATGTCTGGTCTTTAAAAGGAAAGCTGACTTTTGTCTGACAAAATTTTTGTTTACAAACATGCTATAGTGTTTAAATAGTTCAAAAAAATGTACCAAAGAGAGTAAATGTACTAAAATCAGGTTCTTAAAAGTTACCCATTTTTCTTAATACCCCAAAGAAACATCTGAGAAATTTAACTGATGGAAACTAAAGTCTAGTCTACTTTAATATTCCCAAAGGTTTACAAAGCCCAAATCATTTTTTTAATAAAAAAATTGTATTTACTTAGAAGCATTTGAATGTCAACAAAACAGCCGCCATCTTTTTGCAATTACAGAGTGGTATTCAGTTAACAGAACAACAATTACCTTCATATAAGCTGCATCAGAGACAACTGAAGATGGAAAAAAAAAAGAAAAACAAAAGAAAAACAAAAACAATAACAACAAAAAGAAACAAAAACCAAACTACTGTCCCCATATATAACTAATTTGTGCTGTGCACCAACAAAAACCTGCTTTAATTTCCATGCCAATTTACAACCCCCAGACTATACCAGACAAGGCTAGTGGCTATTGAAAATACCACCAGGACAGGGCTAGCTAAAGACACATTCGGTAGTGTGTTAACTATACAAAAAAAAAAAAAAAAAAGACACTGTGAAGTTTAAAAACAAATCTTACACAACCTTACATTTCAATTTTTTTCTTTTAAAGGAGTGAGTTGTGTACAGGGGTGTCAAATGCTTTATAGACAAGAAAAAAAAACTGTGCTAGAACCAACTTATTCATCATCCTCTTCTTCCTCATCCTCTTCTTCCTCTTCTTCATCATCCTCTTCATCATTCTTGTCGTTTTCCTCTTCCTTTCTTTTTCTTGCTCTTTTCAACCTTGACCACCCCCTTTTTCGCTGTATCAGGTTTTCCTTTAGCTCTGTAGGCAGTGATATCCTTCTCATACTTCTCCTTCAGCTTGGCGGCCTTCTTCTCAGAGGGCTGCTTATCATCATGGCAGTGTTGTTCCACATCTCTCCTAGTTTCTTTGCAACATCAGCAATAGATAAGCCAGGATGCTCGCCTTTGACTTTTGGGCGGTACTCAGAACAGAACGAGAAGAGGCCAAAGGAGGCCTCTTGGGGGCATTGGGGTCCTTGAACTTCTTTTTGGTCTCCCCTTTGGAGGGGATATCCTCAAATTTCCCCTTTTCTTTAGCAGACATGGTCTCCACCTCTCTGAGCACTTCTTGGAGAACTCTGAGAAGTTGACAGAAGCATCTGGGTGCTTCTTCTTGTGCTCCTCCCAGCAGGTTTGCACAAAGAATGCATATGAGGACATTTTGCCTCTCGGCTTCTTAGGATCTCCTTTGCCCATGTTTAGTTGATTTTCCTCAGCGAGGCACAGAGTTGCGCAATGCCTGTCCGGCTCTCGCTTGCCCCGGCACTGTTTCTATGGAGGTCAATGTACTGCAGTGGCTCCCCAATCATTTTTAAAATTCAGAAACCTTAACCTGGATTTCTGTGAAATGTATATTTAGTTTCTTTAGGAAAATAACTAGCTCACAGACGCTTCCAAACAGAAGTGTTTGTGAATATAGATAATATTTTGATCCTCCCCCCTTTTTTTGGTGGGTGTGTGGGTGTGTCTGTGGGGGTGGTGAAAACACTGCTAGATGAAAATGGTAAAGGTTTGTTGCACAAAGTTAGGCACTGGCCACTGAGGCATGATCAATACTCAGTGTGCAAAGGCAGTAAGCCTTTAAATGAGGAGCAGGAAAGTTAGTGGGGCATCTGGAAAGGGCAAAACTTGATTTTTTTTGGCTCAAAGTTGATGGAATGTTTTTTGTAGCCTCTCTAACTGTACTTCTCTTCTGTGTCTCTTCTCTTGAATTATTCCAAAGAGTTTCATACTAATTTTTTAAAGATTTATTTATTATATATAAGTACATTGTAGCTATTTTCAGACACACCAGAAGAGGGCATCAGATCCCATTTCAGATGGTTGTGAGCCACCTGAAACCATGTGGTTGCTGAGATTTGAACTCAGGACCTCTGGAAGAGCAGTCAGTGCTCTTAACCACTGAGCCATCTGTCCAGCCCCTGATTTTTTTTTTAGATTTACATATTTTACATATATGGATGATTGCCTGCTCATCTGTCTGTGTATGCTGTATATGCCTAATGCTTGTGGAGGCTAGCATTAGAAGAGGGTATTGGCTCTTCTGGAGCTGGAGTTACAGATGTTTGTAAGCCATCATGTGGGTGCTAGTAACTTGGGTCCTCTGCAGCTGCACCATGTGCCCTTAATGCTGAACTATCTTTGGGATCCAAATAAGTGAAGGGCTCTTATATTTTACCTTCTTTGTCCTTGTGTTTTACTCTGCCATGTAAACTGCATGAATTTACTATCAAACATGAGAATTTTTGGGGGCTGGAGAGATGGCTCAGCGGTTAAGAGCACCCGACTGCTCTTCCAGAGGTCATGAGTTCAATTCCCAGCAACCACATGGTGGCTCACAACCATCTGTAAAGAGATCTGATGCCCTCTTCTGGTGTATCTGAAGACAGCTACAGTGTACTTATATATAATAAATAAATAAATCTTAAAAAAAAAAACATGAGAATTTTTGTTTGTTATTGTGTTTTAAAATAATAGAGAGAGGCTGGAGAGATAGTTCAGTGGTTATGAGAAAGTAGTACTCTTGCAGAGGACCAGAGTTCGGTTCTTAGTACCCACATCAGGTAACTCACAATCACCTGTCACTTCAGTACCAAAGAATCCAATGCCCTCTTATGGCCTCCATAGACAACAATGCTCACATGCACATACCCACACACAGATATTCATAAGGCATATTCATTAAGGTACAAATACATGCACATACCCACACACAGATATTCATAGGCATATTCATTACGGTACAAATACATCTTAAAGTAAAGAACAAATTAGTTTACTTTTCATAGGCCTGCTTTCCCTGCTTAGTCAAGGAGAAGCCCCAAAAGCTCAAATTTGTAATCTTCCATCCTAAGCTCCACCAAAATGTCAGGAATGTGTCACTGTGCCTGGCGTCCAGTGCTTGTTTATTAGCATTAGTCAAGTGTGCAGCTTCCCGGCTTTGTTAACAGCCATATGGGAAGGAAACTGAGGGACAATATCTTGGCTCCTAATATCTTGGGAAGTCTTGGGTTGAGTCATGTTTGCTTTTGTTTTGTTTTGTTATTTTCATTTTCTTGTTTCTCTTGGGACATTACTTGTAATTTTAAGCATTTCAGAAAATTTAGATGGAACTGTAACCTATTTCCTTCTCATTTTAAAGTTTTTCAATGTGTTCAAAAGGAGAATTTTTTTATCTATCACAGTAGTTTAAAATTTTATTTGATATTCTATAAAGTATATTTGTATTCTGTGACTATTACTCTTCTGTTGCACTCAGGTAATAGGCAGTTTTTATTATGACTATACAGTATAGCTGTTCAGAGTTGAATAGTAGATGACTTTCATTAAATTTTGAAAGGAATTCTGTGTTCTGATTTCCCGTATATGGTGCATGTCATTTCACTTCCACAATCAAACTTTCTATTGTGCAAATAATTTTATGTTTTGTTTGCATGCTATACTGAGAACTTCTTGAGAACAGTCTCAAGAATTTATAATCCTCAAATGCTCATTTATAAAGCCTATTGTTATCTATTTATTTATTATTTATTGAATTACCAGTATTATTCTTATAAATAGTTCTTAAAACTGTTAGGGGAGATAATAGAAAAGCTGAAGCCACGAATTGAAAATAGATCTTTTAAAAAAAGATTTATGTATGTAAATATTTTATTTCTATGGGTGGCTTTTTGCATGATATCTGCACACTAGAAAAGGGCATTGCAGGTGGTTGTGAGCTGTAGATACTGGGAATTGAACTTAGGACTTCAAGAGGAGCAACTAGTGCTCTTAATTGCCAAACCATCTCTCCAGCCCTGAAAATTAGATCTTTGAGACACTGATTTTGAGTAGTCGGTCAGTTAGTCAGTCAGTCTGTCTCTGTCTCTGTCTCTGTCTTACGCAACAGGATCTCTTATCCTAGCCTTGATCTCCTGATCCTTCTCCTTCAGCCTTTGGAGTACTTAAGCTTGCAACTGTGTATCATTGCACGCAGTTTTGACATTGCTTAAAACAAACAAACAAACAAACACGATGGTAACTTGACCAATTCTATTAAAAACTAAAACTGAAGTAGGTTGTAATTGTAAAAACAAAGAAACAGATATAGACCTTGATAGACTAATTACTAAAAACTGTTTGCTGTTGTTTTTTTTCAGAGAATGCAGACTCTATTGACCTTAAACAGTTCTTTGACCAGCATTTTTCACATATATACTATGTGTTTTTTGAAAATTTTGTGACTATTGAAGCCAGTCTTAAACAGAAAGGTAAGATACTAACGTGTATTCTGGGTTTATGTTTCTAGTAGTCATAAGCATTAACTTAAAATGAGGATCTGGGCTTTAAAATTTTAGTATTGTTTTATTTTGATACCTTTCAGATGTATTTGAAAGGAAACTAACAGACTCATAGGGCTATTTTGTAAAGACTTAGAATATTTGCTTTTTCTGATCAGGTTTCCTCAATCTATCTTCATTGTTCTTTCTTAGGAATGTTTTAATATCAATAGAAATAGTGTTTTTCATAATTAAAACTTACAATACGTGATGACTTGTTATTCGGTATAAGTATAAGCGAAGTTTCCTTTTTATCCTGGGGATTGGATCCAAGGCCGTGTACATGCTGAGTGTGCATTTCATCATTAAGCCGCTCCAACTCCAGACCTGGAACCTAAAGTTAGAAAAATTATGCTAAAGAGTAGAGAGTGGGATTATAATATTGTGTATATAATAAATAGACCATTCTTTACCATTTTGCTAGAGAATAACTAAAGAAAAGCCCAGCGGTAGAAATATTTAAGCTCATTAAGTAGTTGTTAACAGTAAGAATATTTAAAGTATTTTTCTGTTCAAAATGTTTCAGGTCACAAGTCTCAAAGAGAGGAATTAGATGCTATACTTTTTATTTTTGAGGTAAGTACTATGAGTCATACCTTTTAACTTTTTCAAAAAATAATTCTGGGAAGATAAAGAAATATATTAAAGTATTTAGACATATAGTGAAACATAGTTAATCTGCCAACCTTTTGAAGAACTTAATTAACTTAAAAATCTATCTGGCTGGTCTTGTGTATTTTTGAGGTATAATGAAATTTTTAGCAACAAAATTATGTTTATGCATTTGACAATATAAAATTAATTTGATAGCATATTTATAAAGTGAAATTTTTAATTTGTGAAGTTTACACAGATTTTTTTAATCTCTAGAACTATGGCTATTATATATGCCTATAGGATATATCATTTTTTTATTTATTAGTTTTGCTTTTGTTCTTTTCAAGACAGGGTCTTAATATATAGCGCTGAATGGTCTGAAACTTGCTATGATAGACCAGACTGGCCTTGAACGTACACAGATCTTCCTGCCTCTGCATCTCAGGTGTTGAGATATAGGCGTGTGTTGCTGTTCCAGGCTTTATCATTTAGTTTAGTACAGGGTCTTGCAGTGTTGTGTGACATTATTCCTGAGGAGATGTGAACAGTGTCTACTCACTCCAGATAGAGACCTGATGGAAGATCACAGTAATGATAACACACCAAAGCCCAGCTTTCTGAACCAGTGAAGTTATTGGGGTTACGGGAGTATGGAAGAAGTGTTACTTTCAGAAGCATGAATGATTCAAGGCAGCTACAACTGAAAGCTCACCCCAGCATGGGTGATGGATGACTCCATACAGTTGGAACCCTAGGACTTTGTGCAAGGCATGCAGGCAGCTTGACATGAGGGAAATTATTGGCAATCTGACTGTTTGTGTAACCTTAGGGTGCCGGAGGGGGTGCAGATGTCATTTTCAGGAACTTTCTGAGACTTGTGAATTATTTACTTCCTGAGCCTTAAAGAAATCCCTTTAGAGTCTTAAGGAGCTTCCTTCTAGGATGGACTCTTTGAATTGGGAGGAGATTGATGTACAATACCTGTAATACTTGCCTTGAACCTCTGCTTAGACTTTCTGCACCAAGCGTTGCGATTAAGGCATATATCACTGCAGCTCATAATTTCTGCTCCAACGGCTTTTCATTATAAATTTGAACAAAATAGCCTTGTTTTTTAAATTCTTCTTTTTATATCACTTTGAATTAGACTGGGGAAAATATTTGTAAACAAACAGGAAGCATAGCTTAGAGCTAAGTGGCTATTAGCCCAAATGCTTGAATTACCCTAGATGCCTAGAACAAATGAAACTCAAGACAGATGATCAAAATGTGAACGCTTCACTCCTTCTTTAAAAGGGGAACAAGAATACCCTTGGCAGGGAAGAGAGAGGCAAAGATTAAAACAGACACAGAAGGAACACCATTCAGAGCCTGCCCCACATGTGGCCCATACATATACAGCCACCCAATTAGACAAGATGAGTGCAGCAAAGAAGTGCAGACCGACAGGAGCCGGATGTAGATTGCTCCTGAGAGACACAGCCAGAATACAGCAAATACAGAGGTGAATGCCAGCAGCAAACCACTGAACTGAGAACGGGACCCCTGTTGAAGGAATCAGAGAAAGAACTCGAAGAGCTTGAAGGAGCTCGATACCCCTTATGAACAACAATGCCAAGCAACCAGAGCTTCCAGGGACTAAGCCACTACCTAAAGACTATACATGGACTGACCCTGGACTCTGACCTCATAGGTAGCAATGAATATCCTAGTAAGAGCACCAGTGGAAGGGGAAGCCCTGGGTCCTGCTAAGACTGAACCCCCAGTGAACTAGACTGGTGGGGGGAGGGCGGCAATGGGGGGAGGGTTGGGAGGGGAACACCCATAAGGAAGGGGATGGGGAGGGATTAGGGGGATGTTTGCCTGGAAACCGGGAAAGGGAATAACACTCGAAATGTAAATAAGAAACACTCAAGTTAATAAAAAAAAAAAAAAAAAACAACCAAAACTCAAAAAAAAAAAATTTTATTTTTTGGCTCAGTGGTTAAGAGCACAGACTGCTCTTCCAGAGGTCCTGAGTTCAGATCCCAGCAACCACATGGTGGCTCACAACCAACTGTAATAAGATCTGATGCCCTCTTCTGCTGTGTCTTAAGACAGCTGCAGTGTACTTACATATAATAAATAAATCTTTAAAAAACATTTATTTTTTTAGCACGTTCAAAATTTAAACCCCATTCATCCCTATTCTAAAATTACTTAATATCAGAGGAAATAGTCATAGAGATATCCTTATCTTTATGAGAATTTAGAGACTGGTAGAAATTCAAGACTAGAGCTGATGACTTGAGAGCCCAAGAGAGAGCACAAAGCCTATTTCTCATAGTTGAGATGGTTGTGCATCTGTAGTCCTGTTACTCGGGAGGGAACTTCTTACTGAGAGACGAGGGCCGGCCTGAGCCTGGGAGTTCATGAGCAGGCTGGCCACCTAACAGAGTAAGACTGTCTCTAAAATTAAAATGCCTGGACATGGTAGTAAGTGCTTCTAGTGCAAACCTTTTGGGGGCTGAAGCAGGAGAGTTGCAAACTTTAGTCCAGCGTGGGTTGTTCCACGTGGTGAGAACCTGTCTCAAAAAGAAGAAGAAGAAGAAAAAGAAAACAAGGTGCCAGACAACAGGAACTGATATTTAAAACTTAATTCTTACTGATCTCGGATCCTTTGAAACCTGATTGAATAATTGGCAAAGAAACTACCTTTTAAGTGGAATAGTACACACAGATTTGGCAGAAACTGAGTGTCCCTGAAGAATGCAAGATAATGGTTGCTCTGTTTTCAGGAAACAAGGTAACTGATGAATTAAGAAAAATTCTTTTCAGGAAATTGAAATTACAGAAAAATATTAAAAATAATCCTGTGTGTAATAGGACATCTGGGTTATGGATCACTAAATTTCATTAGAAAAGAGACGTGAGATCAGAGTGGTTGGTTTCCTTAGGGGTTGATGGTATGTGTTGCTTTTATTTTCCTTTAGATTGAGTCCAGGGCTTTGCACATGATAAGTGCGCACTCTACCCCTAGGAAAAAGGGAAACCTCCAGCCCTGGGGCTTTCATCTTTAAAACATCTTTTAGCCTTTTTACTAATTTTATTCTTAAAATATAAATCATAAAGTGACTACTTTCTGGTTAAAAACCTAATTGTATGTGATGTTCATATGGGACAAGATTGGAGTCTGCTTTTTCTGTAATTGAAGGCA